>NC_133203.1:15341728-15356728 GCF_958299795.1 Porites lutea | reverse complement strand
GATGTTCAGTTAAACGTTGGTTGCATGCTTTTCATATATGCAATGAATTGATCTAAAGCGGCCCGTTTTGACATAGCTGGAAGTAAAGAAACAGGGCGATTGTTATTTGCTAACTCGTGGTCGCCATCCTTTGGGAGTGGAACAACCTGTGATATTTTCCAGGAAGCGGGAAATACTGAAAATAACAAAGAATGGTTCACAATGTCAGTTAGTGCTGGTAAAATTCATGGTAAAGCATCCTTAATAACAGACATTGGAACTTTGTCGTGACCAGGAACCTTGTTGGATTGAAAGAACATAACGATCCTTTGGATTTCGCCCTCAAGAACTGCTTGAAAATGAAATTTCTCGAATTCAAGTGTATGTTGATCAATGAGCACAAGTGAAACAATTGATGGGAGATCATGTAACACGGCCAGGGACGCAAATGCTTCAGCCGCTCTAGCATCCACAGAAGTAAATTCTTCTACAATGACCTTTATATCTCTCGAATACTCTAGTTGTGTTGAGTCCTATCGAGGAATACAGTTTCTGATTACCTTCCATTTAGAACTATTCTCAGGGGCGGATCTAGGGGGAGGGTGCAGGGGGTGCGCACCCCCCCTTCCCCGGAGATCACCTGCGGTTTTCTAATACAACTGGTATTCTGCCAAAAAAAAAAGAAACTATGTGGTTTATTGGTGTTGAAGTAGAGCAAGAGACGAGTGCACCCCCTCCTAAAAAAAATCCTGGATCCGCCCCTGATTCTTCTGGCAGGAGAGTAGTTCTTATTTGACATGTTTTCTCTCGGCTTCACGTAGACGAATCTTACTAGATCATTGCGCTTTGCACGATAGATTTGCCAATCCTGAGGCGAATTGGTCTCTCGAGCAATCTTAAGCAACTGATCTCTGTGACTCATATGCTGTTTCAGTAGTTCATCCACAAAAGAACATTGGCGATGTTTTATATTAACCTTTTTAACCGCAGCGTGTTTATTTAGCATACAGAGGAAGTTCTGATTAAAATTTGGTAAACTCTATCGCTGACGTCACCAATTAGTGAATTTTCCATCCATGGCAGTCGTTCTAGATTGTCTAAGAACTTGATCGCATCGTACTGTTGAAAACTCCTAGTGATGGGGGTGGTTTAGGTAGTTTAAGGTTTAGTACAATTTAAGTAAGATAATGATCACTTACGTGGCACTCAACTACTCTAGTTTCCTTGACAACACTGGTGTTTAATTTTTGTTGCTAAAACAACATCAATTAAAAACGGTGATTGCAGCGTAACTCTGGTTGGTGAAGTTACAAGCTGATTAAGGTTCAAGGTGTCACACAAATCCTTCAGGGTGTTTCCTTCACAGCAGCTCTTTAACAGATCACAATTTAAATCACCAAGAACAAATTTTTTCATGTGTTGTACTTGCAGGTCTTTTAACACCTTCGTTTGAAAGAAAGCACGTTTGCATATACATACACCGCCACCAATCTGGAAATTTTGTAGCCTTGGATCTCTACCTCGACGTTCTTCACTGAAGAATTAAGCCAGGATTCAGAAACCGCTAAGACATCAAGTTCATTTTCTTCAAATAGCGATCTTAGCTGAACTAGATGATTCCTGGTCTTCATAGATCGCACGCTCAGATGACCAACTCTGACTTTTGATTTTTGAGGCTTGCTTGTCGGAGTGTAGCTTGACGTTTCGTTGCTGACAGCTACGGTATTCTCTTTATTGCGACGTTGTTTTCTTCGGTCGAATAGACATCAATTCCAGCAGTACGTTCTTCGGTTGAATGAACATCGATTCTTGAATAATTATTCTACGAAATATTTAATAAGTTCTTCCAATCTACTCCAGAAACTCAGCTCCGTCATTGCCTTGCACTTGTGGCATTTGGAATACCTCAATTAACAAACGTTTATATGTTTATGTATTTCAAGGGAAAGAAGAGAACGATTATAAGCAGAGTTTGAAAATGTTCCAACACCGAGAACTTTTGAGGGAACCGTGTAAACTGGTATGCAGAATGCGGTATTTACCATCTCTGTTCGATGAGGGAATTTAATTTTGTGAAAGAGCAAGGTGGAGTTTCAAGCCGGTCTAGGTGAGTGGCAAAAAATACAATGAGAAAATATACAATAAACACGTTCCAGCAAAATTTTCCGAAAATGACTAAGACTGTGGCAAAGGAACTAAGAATACGATCCGCGAAAGTAAACGTTCAAGGTATGTACAAGTCGTTAAGCCAGTGACACGCGGTTTAACCAGGGGGTGGGGTAGATGCAACCCCGCGCCGTTATGAATACGTGAGTGCAGGGGCGTGGTTGCAACGAAGAGTACATAAGGGGAGACTGGCCCACCTAGGGATCCTATCGAAGGAGTTCTTTCCGCAACAGAATTCTTGTTTCGATTCTTTACTTTGCCGATTTTGGGAACAATTCTGTGGCTACTTGGTTAAAGGTCTTCAGTACTTTAGCTGAGTACATTGTCCACAATTATTACTTGGTTGCGCTAAGGAAAATAGACAGTGTGCAGGTGACCAGTGTCGGTAAAGCGATGTTGACAATGGGTCATATACCAGAAGTAAAAAGTACCAATATATTACCAAATAAATCTATTTGTCAAATCGTAGAGATAAATGTCACGGTGGACTATAAACAAAACATTTTAACAATTCCGAGAAGAATATACATAGATTTAGCAATTTAATTTTCATCTGTACAGCGCGCGACTCACGCTAAGGGAAGAGGTGACACGCCTCTTCTCCTTTTCTTCAATCGCGCGCGCAGGCCCTTCCTGTAAAGAGACCGGCGCCTGTTACGCAGGCAGGCACAAAATGGTAGATTTCACTATTTCTTTTACTTGATGATACAGCGAGTAAACCATGCAATGCATTAGGGTTGTTAATTCAGCTTTTAACAAAGGCAGCCAAAAAATGGTGAATTTCTGTGATGTATGACTTCCTCATCATTGTGCACTATATTCGCCTTTTCGGTTATGACGCATTTTAAAGTGATTGAGAGTCTCGCTCGTTTGGCGTGCTAGGTTTCTGTCTCCTTTTTATCTTTCTCGTTTTCGCTGACTTCTCTACTGCCAGACCGGGCATAAAGAATCAAAGAGAATCAAGCGAACTTCCAGTGAAACTCAAAAGAACCAAATCCATGGACTCAGTTTGATTAAGTTCGGTAGTCGAATCGGCACCAAAATACAACGATGTTCGTTCTTGGTGAATTTTAACTTAGGGAAAAAAATTACTACTTTGTTTATGATAATTTCCATCATAAGGGTAATTTAGAACTCAGTTGCCTGTTACCTGTTTGGTAGTGCGTATTCTGCATACTGCAAACCATATTTCAAACACTTTATTGTGATCAGTACACGGATAGTTATTAGCACATGCATGGAAAACATTCAGGACAAACCTCTGTCACCCAGAGGGGGGGTGGGGGATGGAGGGGGTATGGTGGGTGGAGAAAAAGAGAAAAAAAAGAGTTAGGGTCAGGGTTAAGGTTTTTCACCAGGAAATTATTAATAAAAAAATAAATTTTTCCTAAGGATTTTGGCCAAATAAAATATATGCCTAAGGAGGAAAAAAAAAGATTTTAACCTTACACGTCCAAAAATCATCTTGCATACATACATACATACATACTTGTATTCTGGGTAGAATGTATTTCGTAGAGCGTTCAATTCATTTAATTGAAGAGCATTGACTATTCAGAAGCTTCAGGAGTAATCATCGATCGTTTATTGCAACAGTGCTGTTTCGTTTGGTCCGAAATTGTAGGACCACTCTCATCGGACAACTTCAACGACTACTGACCGTTAAGATTAAAAGCTGGCAGTAAAATTTGGGTGGTTGTTATGGGGATGCGTTAAGAAATTGTATCTAGGTAACAGAAGGATTGCGTCTTAGTTACGTTACTCTAGAGTTCTGAAGTACATATCTGTTTCTGTGGGGGCATGAACGTACATACATACATGTTTTTTATTTGGAGTCTTAAACAGTAAATAGTAAATCAACTATTTCCAAATAACTAAAACTACAAACAACAAAAATTCCTAACTATATATGGCATCTCTTAAAATCCCCACCCCCTATTACTTTTGTAATGGTCCATCCCTTATGCAACACACGATAGTCCTCGATGGCAGCCAAAAAATTTACATGTTGCATTCCTCTGGCCGAAAGGGAGTCCAAAATAAGAAATCACGCCGGATTTTTTGTGTTTGATAAGCTTACTTCACAAGTAAATCATGGCGTCAAATCTCGTGGCGTGTAAAGCAACCTTCTAAATATACTTTTTATGCATCACGTCTGAGGTTAACAACTTGCAAAAAATTGGAGAAATAGCAAAATTTGCTAAAATTAATTAATTCAAGTGTGAAAAGAAGTAGAAGGCTGCCAAGCAATATTTGGGATAAGGCCAATTGCGGAAATAATAAATAGGGAAGTTTTCTACTGACATACGTCCTGAGAGGAAAATAAGGTATACTTGCGATGATCCATGTAGGCATTCTATCTTTTTTTGTTATCGTCCAAGTTGACAGGTTTTTGTCAGCGAGGTATTTTTACTATTAGGGAAATACCTGTTACTCTCTGATTCCACCTTGCATCCTCTATTCAATGACGAATTCCAGTATCCATAAAAAATTTTGCTTTTAAAATCTCCTCTTTAGCATTGTAGTTCATTGTTCCCTTCTTCTCAGAGTTCACAATTGTCAGACCAAGAATCTCTTTGTCCAAGATATCAAAGCCCTCATGAGGCATGGGAAGGTCGAAGCAAACCATCCACGGAAGTACTTTGCTCATTTTTGGACTAAGACAGCGAATAATTCTGGTCAGTTGCGTGGATCATGCTTCCTTGAAGCATAGGATATTAAGCTCTCCGATCCTATTATTGGGTCGCTTAGCGCGAAGCTCGACAAAATTCCCTTTCACAACTGACTCAGCCATCTTGTTCAGTTCGTGGAATATCTTGCCTTAATCGTGTAGGGTATGTGCGTTCCAAATTCCCCGCTGAAATTTTGATTTCTCTCGCTTCGGTGCATCTTTCCAAACGGCAATAATAGTTCACCGTCTGTAGCTTAACATACATGTTTACTCAAACTCATATATAACTACATAAATTTGAAAGGAAGAGTCTAGAGGTTAACCCTATGAATAAAACTCTCCTAAAAACAACAAACAAACAATAAAAATTACAACTTTAAAAAGGATTTTCAAGAGTTTACATTTAAAAAGTTCAAGGGTACCGGCTTCAACAACATTACTAGGTAAATTGTTCCAATAACTAATTACATTGTTACAAAAAGAATATTTAAAACAGTTGATTCTAGATAATTTACAATAAAGCTTATACGAGTGATTTGCCCTAGTGGATTTGACTTTTGCGAATTGAAAGAATTCCTCAAAATGCAAGTGTGATAAGCCAAACACGATCTTATAACATTCAACAAGAGAGGAATATGTTCTACGACTGGACAAAGATGGCCAATGTAACGTGTCACAACGCTCTTCATAAGACATATCACCTCTTTTTTGCTAATCTTGACGCGCGTCTTTGCACGCTCTCTATAGCATGAATATCTTTGACAAGATATGGGTTCCAGACTGGAGCAGCATACTATAGAAGTGGTCTGACCAATGTTTTGTAAAGCAATGAAAAAGTTGTTGTATTAGCTGTTCCAACAGACCGTCTTATTAGCCCTAGGACTTGGTTTGCCTTATTGACCATTGTACTAATATGTTCACTCCAAGTAAGATCTTTTGATATAATAATTCCAAGATCTTTAAAGCTCTTGACATCTTTTAAGGCCGTACCTAGTTTGTAATTCGTAGTCGATTTGTCACGAGAATGCGTTATTCGCATTGCTTCACACTTTTCCTCATTGAAACGAAGTTGCCATTTTTTCGCCCATTTACCAAGATTATTCAAATCAGTTTGAAGGTATTGTTCATCGAGACTAGGGTTGCGAAGCTCTCTGTAAATCTTTGTGTCATCCGCAAATAATTTAATTTTTGAAGAGACACTATCAACGATATCATTTATATATGATAGGAATAAAATTGGACCAAGAATAGTTCCCTGTGGCGTACCAGACATCACAGGTGCCCAATCAGAAAAAGTCCCTCTTACAACAACTCGTTGCTTTCTACACGTGAGGAAATGCCTCAACCAGTTAAGAAGTTTGCTCTCAATACCGAGGCTATATAACTTTATGAGTAGACGCTCATGAGGAACACTATCAAAAGCCTTTGCGAGATCAAGAAATACAACATCTGTTGCTACAGATGAATTCCTAGATCTGGCGAAGTCACGAAAAGTAGAGAGTAATTGGGTCACAGTAGACCTACCCTGCAAAAAACCAAATTGGTTTTTGTTTATCACGTTTTGGTCTTTCCAAAATGACGTTAACCTATCGCGTACAATTTTTTCGCTGATTTTGCATATCATGGATGTAAGCGAAATTGGACGATAATTCTCCCTCAAGTGTTTAGAACCTTTCTTATGAAGTGGGACAATGTCAGCTGATCTCCAATCTTCGGGCAAATGGCCCAGCAGGAAAGATTTGTTGACCAGAAATGAGATCGAGGGCGCCAATTCGAACGCACATGATTTTAAAATTACTGGTGAAATTCTATCTGGACCCGGGGACTTGTTCGTTTTAAGAGACTTAAGATGCTTTAAAATTTCCTCAGTAGTACAGGAAATATAATTAAGTTTCTCACAAACTAAAGGCTCTAAAGAAGGCAAGTTGGTGAAGTCCTCAGAGGTTAAAACAGATGAAAAATAGGAATTAAAACTACTAGCAATACTCTCATCGTCAATCAGTTCTTTGTCACCTTTAAAGATACCAGAGTATTCGTACCGTTACGTTTGCTTTTAATATAATTCCAGAAAGGCTTGGAATTACCACTTCACTTCACATTGATCCGCCATCTTAAATGTTCCAAAACTAAACTCCAGGTTGCGCTCGGCCAAGCTGAAGGTTGGCCCAATTTATGGTCCGATCGGGACCGTGTAAGAGGTAGGCAAGCAATTTTTAATCATTAATTTCAATTAAATCAAGCGTTCTGATCGGCCGAAATCCAAAAATCGCCGAAAAAACAATGAGAAACGTGACAAAAACAAGTTCTTCAGTGTCTAGTGCGTAGACACTATGTGAGAGTGTAGAAAATTCGTCTAAATACTTCATATAATCTCAACTTATGACGTAAGAGCCATATTAATCCTTTAAGGCTAGACATAATTTTACCCCTCAAATGAGGGAGGGTGTGTGTGGGGGGAGGGGGAGGGGCATCAAAGCGTTTGCAGAAATATGTTTGGAATGTGTAACCATTTAGGAATACTTGGAATGTGCAGCTATATGCACCATGTCAGGATCCTGACCATGTGCATATTATCGTCATGACTTTTCCGCTAAGTTTGAGGATTTTTAGGATATTCGATCAAAATTTGTTTCGATAGAAGGACCTAAGAAACAATCGGAACCAATTTAAATTAGAAGGTATTCCAACAAGAGCAACAGAGCACCGACCAAACTAATTTATTCCATTATGACACATTTCTTAATCAAAAAACCTAAAATTGGCCTTCTACCAACTTTTTCACCTGATTTTACTTGAGATAGACAGATTTGGTTGTTTTATGCTGAAAAGTGGATTTTTTTCAGAAAGTTTGGTACTTTGCTTAATGTTACTTTCGCACTGGACACATGTACACAATGCGGACCTATTTTTACCTCTATTTTCCCCATGCGCCTATATTAGGTCATATTATACCTCACGGCCAAGTCTCAGCATTTTTCTATGCGCCGATCAAAAGTTAGAGCGGAAAACGTGCAACACACACGCGACCTTGTTATGTTAGGAAATTTGTCTTTTACCGAAAGAAATCTCGTCAATCTTTTTTATCGCCATTTCAATTCGCTGCTCACTCGTCAAAATGTTCTCCAAATATTTCGATATTTCGATCTGAAGCGTAATTAGTTAGACTACGGGACCCGGCAGGTAGCAGGGGTACTCAGAAAGAAAATTCCCCCCAAAAAGAATTATAAACATGAATATTATCATTTCTAATTCAAAAGACAGTTAGATGTTACTTAAATTTATAACTACTACCGACGCGAATTCCTAAGAGAAAAAAAGTCGGCGAGCGAAGCGAGTCGAGAGGTAGTCTGGGGAGGAAAAGGGCGGCGGAGCCTGGAAACATGCCTTTGATGCCGCCGATCCGCCCTTTATCAATTAACTTGTCACTGAAATGTCAACACGTCAAGTTCACGGATGTCAGCGTAAGCTTATTATGTCGCTTTTGTAAAGAAATATTTGAATTCGAGATGAAGTAATAGTGCAGGCAAAGAGATCTACTTAACTTCGATCGCCAACTGTAGTAAGACCAGCTTCGGCGAAGAGAAATAAGGACGTTTCAGAGGAAAATGCGCTGCGTGCGACCGGGGAAGAACGGTCGAATAGATTCTCAAGCCGAGATCCCTCAAGTTGCCGTCATTTTCTGTTATCACTGTTTGAGAGAAACTGTCCACAAGCAAGATAAAGAAAAAAGACGAAGAGGAGACGAATCGTAGCGTTTGTGAATTGGAAAATGCCTAAACTGGCACATATCCTCAAAAGTCTGTAGGCAAGTTTGTAGTCGTTCATTTCTTTTCATGTATAAAACGAACATGCCAAGTCAAAATGTATAAAGAACATCAGTGAAACACTCGCTGATGGGTCCTGCGCCACTTTTTTGTTCTTACCCAAACACTGATGTCATCTGTGATCTATTTCTGATGATGATGGTGATGATGATGAAGATCATGGTAAAGAAGATAGTAATAGGAAATAACGATGATGATAATGATATTGATGATGATGATAGCGATGATACTGATGGCGATGATACTGGTGATGGTGATGATGATGATGATGATGATGATGATGATGATGATGATGATGATGATGATGATGATGATGATGATGATGATGATGATGATAAGGTAACCCTTGGAATATCAGAGACGCAAAAAAGTCCGAGCATGGCATGGAAGAACTTCATGCCTTTTTACAACTCACACCATTCCGTTAACTTACCATCTTACGTTCTGCCTCCATTCTTTTTCTTTCTTTTTCCTCTCTCTAAAATTAAAATGGGAATTGCATGAACTTTTTGAGCGCGAAATATAATGTAGCAGCCAGATATGTAAATTATATATTTGAGTATTACAGAATGAATGCTTCGTGCACTGTGAAGTGTCATTGCAAGGGTGGATGGGAGGGGGGGGGGGGGGGGGGTTAAACGAGGTCGGGGACCGAGAAACGATGCTCTCACAACTTGAAAAGCGGTCTTCCTGCGTGGTGGTCAGTGGATTATTGCCTAATTAAAGTAAAGATCAGTTAGAAGCAAGAAGCGAACGGCAGTGGAAATCAGACATGATTAAAAAATTGAAAAAAATATCATGCATCTGTCAACACCTTGAATTCAAAGTTAAAATTCAAAACGATCCTAATAAACAAATCACAACTACTACTGAAATCTCTGTCTTGAAGCGACTTTAACTTTCCTAAGGTTTGTAGCAAAACACTGCTCGATAGCTCAACTCTTCGGCGGTTCTTATCAGCCATACGGAGCTATATGTTGGATATTCCAAACTCTGCTGAGGGAAATTGTTTAACAGAAAAAGAAAACCACACACTTTGTCTGTACAGCGACATAAAATCAATAAATTTGCAAATTACCAAAATATAATAGTGAGAAACAGCCCCGCGACGAAATACCTCTCTAAACGTGCGAATGCGTACTATACAAACCTCCATGACTAGTACATTTATAGTTTGAATTTGATCGCATCTTTGGAATATTAAACATTGACAATATACTCACACAAACATGTAATATATAGATTTAGCAAGGGCTAAAAGCGAGGCTCCCATTAATAAATTTATAATTTAAATTAAACAATAAACTTGTATTCGAATTCCACAATTCATTTAACTTTAGAGCACTTTTATGTGACTTTTGAGGGAAAGGCTACCTGATTTTAGAGAAAAATAATTTGCAAACAGCCCAGGAGTGAACCAAATCTTACGTCGAGTTGATAGCCTCATATGTACACCCAAAAACTGGTAATCATCTTAGATCACATTTAAGAGCCATAATGGCTCTTGCTCACCGTAGATTAATTAGGCCTGAAAAAAAAATCCGGCCAACTTTTTTGCGTTCGACAAGTTTACTTTGCAAAATCTTGTCAACAAATCTGGGTGCGTGTAAACCAACCTTTTATACCATTTATACATCACATCTGAGGTGAAACAGTAGTATGAGGCACTGTTTTTATCATACCGGCAAACCTCGGACAGAAAGCAGTATTTCACAATACAAATTGCACTCATTCAATATTCATAAACTGTTAAAAAAATTTCCAAAATCACCTATACGGCCATCCGGTTCTCACTTTTGTAGTGCGAGCTGTGGCGAGTGTTTGAATGAACCTTAACAGAGTAACGCCCCAACATAATAAAGAATTTATTATGTTTATTTTTTATTTAACAGTTTAACGCGCGGCATTTTGAGTACTCCTGCAAGCGCTGTTCACTGAACGGCTGAAAACAATCGGCACAGCGATTAAAATTACAAGAGAGTAAGTAAGTAAGTAAGTAAGTAAAAGTAAAAGCTTTATTAATGTGTCAATGTATTTAGTTTTCACAACTAATTGGGGACACAAAAATAAAAATTATTTACAAATAAGAAATAATAACAATAGTGTATATACAATTAAAATATGTAGCATGTATAAATTGTATAATAAAACAATAGGTATATAAAAGGTAGTCTCTAAGAATTGCAAAGGTTACAGCAACTAATGTTGTTGTTTAAGAGTGACGTTAGGTCTTTTTTCCTAATGTTCTTTTTGAAAGATTCAATATTCGAGGAGCCTTTCAATTTAATATCTAGTTTCGACCATATATGAGGTCCTTGATATCTAAGAGAATGATTTTCATAGTTAATAGTGTTAAAAGTCGGAATATCAAAATCACTGTTTCTTAGTGAATAACTAGTGCTTTTCTGTCGATAGCATGTTTCCAGTCCTCTGCAAGTCTTACTACTGTCGTTTCACAACTGTGATTCTTTCTGTATGCTGTCAATCTTGGAGATAGAGTTGGGGTCAAAATAATGGGTTATTTGTTTGCTAAGCAGTGATTCAAAAACCTTGTTAATAATCGATAGCGTCGTGATAGGTCGATAATTTTCTACATTATGCTTGTCTCCTTACTTGAAAATAGGAGTGAGTTCTCCCCTTTTCCATATAGCTGGCCAGTTACTATTTTCAATACATCTGTTGTAAAGATTCGTCACTGATGGTGCGATACCCTCTGCAACTTTCTTCATTAATTTAGGCATTAGTCCAGTGTCTCTACAAGATTTTCGAGGATTGAGGTTTTCAAACAAATCTTGTACGTCCTTTGTATTTATATGTTTGAATTGAAATGAAGAATTACTACAGATATGGTTTCGATCATTTGAACACTACTGTGGTTGTTAAATTCATTTTCAGTTAAACTGATCACATGGTTGCCACCGATATCAGATGCAATAGTGGAGAAATAGAGACAACTAACAATCGATAAAAGAAATATAATTCGGTGACACATATACAGAGACGACAATTTTCATTCATGAAGACAAGTATTAAAGTGCTCCTAAAAATCCTGAGTCTCAAAGCTTCAAGCTTAAGTTTATGTTTAAAGCCGGCTTCCCAGTGTTTGCTTTTTTCAAAGACGAACTCGAGACAAGAAAATCGCTCTTGAAAAGCTTTCTTTTCCGGCCAGAATTATAACTAAATATTCTTTGGAACGTTTTCCTTCTATTTGCCGTGAGAAACTGTCTAAAGGCTTTTTATAGTTCTGTAAGCTTATATCAAACCTGATACTCGGTCAGATCATTGTCTCAAATCTTACAAACGTGCATAAACTAAATACCCTCATAAACTACGCTCGACTTCATTAAATTAGATACAAAAAACAAACATCAAATACAATAATTTCTCTGGCTTACCATTCGAGATGCAGCTCCTGAAAGGTATCAAGTAAAGCCAGTATCGCTTCAGACTTCGCAATCCTCTTACCCATCAAGCAAGGGGAAAACGAAAACGATGCCATCCGAAATCGGATTTCCGACTTTGACAAGCGACGTATTTCTCAATCAAAAACGCAATAAACAAACTAGCCATAAATAACAGAAGACTCCTGATAGCTGTTGTGTATTAGGACCCAGACTCCCTCTCGGTAGGACATTGTAACGCCTGACTAGGGAATCAGGAGCCACGAGTCGTGTAGGCGAAATAAAGCCATCGTCCAAGGTTGAATCCGTTGTAATCTTCCATTATTTGCCGACCAGATCGGTCACAACATTGGCGACGAGGATAAAACAAGATCCCAAGAAGTCAGCGAGACGAACAGTTCGCGAGAAACATGGACGATAATGAACGAAACCATATCAAAACATTCGACTGTCATGGGGACCAAAACACGCTTGGCTTGCGATGGAAACGGTGGCTGACAGCTTTCGAACTATTTGCAGATGGCAAAGGCTTAATTCTAAATGAAGACAACGCGAACAACAGGCAGAGGAGACGTGCATTAATGCTCCATCTCGCGGGACCCGATGTTCAAGATATTTTCCTTACCCTGCCGAACACGGGAGATGTGAAAGATTACCGGAAAGCGGTCGATGCACTGAACGCATACTTCGCTCCCAAAGTCGACACTACGTATGCTAGACACTGTTTCAGACAGCTAATTCAGGCACCAGGGGAAACAATCCGACAGTTTGCAACCAGACTCCGACGAGCATCGAAAGATTGTGACTATGGCGAAGATACAGATAACCAAATTCGTGATGAAATCCTCTGCAAGTGCACCAGCACGTACATAAAACGAAAACTCCTGGAAGAACGTCAAGGCCTCACTTTAGCTAGAGCGCTTGAAATCGCCCAGAACTGCGAAAAAGTCGACGCACAGCTTGCTGCAATGACCATAGAGGAAAAGGGAGAGAATTCAGCTAGTGTAAACCGCATAGAGGGAACAAAGACAGGCCATGGCAAGAGAAATCAGTCACGAGGTACCAAAACCGGCCGTGAGAAAACTTGTTACCGATGTGGTAGAACCGGACATTTCGGTCGAGATTCTAACTGTCCAGCAAGAGGTAAATTCTGCCATCGATGTGGGCTGGAAGGACATTTTCAAGAGCAGTGCAGGACCAAGCAGAAAGGTGAAGAAAAGCAAAAACAAACCAAAGGCCACAGGAACCCCAAGGGAGGTGCCGCAAATATGGTTGGTTGCCACAACGAAGAAGAGGAACCAGGGTATGCTTTTACGGTAGGAGGCAGGAATGAGAAGATTGAAGTAACCGTTGGAGGTTGTAAGCTGAACATGATCATAGATTCTGGAGCAAGCACTAACATCATTGACAAGGAAACATGGGAGTGGTTGAAGAAAAACAAAGTGAAGTGCGAATCAGCTCGCTCGAGTAGGAAACTCTATGCCTACGCATCCCAGACACCACTTGATGTGATAGGAACATTCTCCTGTGAAGTCTCTGCAGGAAGCAATACTGCTAGTGCCAAATTTTGTGTGATTAATGGTGAAGGAGACCCCCTTCTGGGGAAGGACACTGCAACTAGTCTAGGCGTACTGAAAATAGGGATTGGCATCGCTGCAGTAACTGCAGACCCACAGACCATTGGTGGGATCCTGCAACAGAAGTACCCAAATGTTTTCAGCGGCGTCGGAAAGTTGAAAGACAGAGCAGTACAGCTCCACATCGACCCCAATGTGACGCCAGTAGCACAGCCGATGCGGAGGACTCCGTTCAGCATGAGATCAAAGTTGGAAGAAAAGATTAAAGAACTCATTGAACTAGACATTATTGAACCTGCACAGGGGCCCACACCATGGGTTAACCCAATTGTTGTTGTCCCAAAATCTGGGGGTGACATCCGTCTTTGCATTGACATGCGAAGGGCTAACAAAGCAATACGAAGAGCCAGACACCCGATCCCTACTGTTGATGAGATTACTCAGAGCATAAGTGGCAGCAAGGTATTCTCCAAACTTGACCTTAAGTGGGGATATCAACAGCTTGAGCTTTCCCCAGAATCCCGAGAGATTACTACGTTTGCTACCCACTGCGGTCTGTTCAGATACAAGAGACTATTGTTTGGTGTTAACTCTGCTTCTGAACAGTACCAGTACGAGATCCAGACGGCACTTGCGGGTATAGAAGGGCAAGAGAACATTTCAGATGACATCATCATACATGGTAGAGACCAGAAAGAGCACGATTTGCGGTTGGAGAAAGTAATTGTGAGATTAAAGGAACGTGGACTGACCCTCAATGCAGAAAAGTGCCAGTTTAGCATGGATAAACTCACATTCTTTGGCATGGTATTGTCCGGGAACGGGATCAGTTGCACAGAAGAAAAGGTGAAAGCCGTGAAAGAGGCACGAGAACCTCGAACGGTATCAGAAACCCGAAGTTTTCTTGGGCTTGTAAACTACTGTGGCCGCTTCATACCCGACCTGGCAACGGTATCTGAACCCTTACGTCGCCTGACAAAGTCAGGGACCCCTTTCGTGTTTGGAGGTGAACAGAAGAAGGCGTTTCAGGAGCTAAAAGAGCGATTGACCTGTGCTGAGACTTTGGGGTACTTCGACAAAGATGCCCCAACCCAAGTGATTGCTGATGCCAGCCCTGTTGGACTGGGAGCGGTACTGACCCAAAAGCAGAAGAATGGACCGAGAGTCATCTGCTATGCAAGTCGTAGTCTGACAGACACCGAGAGAAGATATTCGCAGACAGAGAAAGAGGCCCTGGCACTCGTATGGGCCTGCGAAAAGTTCCATCCCTATGTGTATGGTGTGCCATTTGATCTTGTTACGGATCACAAGCCGCTGGAAGTTATTTACGGCCCATGGTCAAAACCCTGCGCACGCATTGAAAGATGGGTGTTACGAATGCA
>NC_133203.1:15279228-15336728 GCF_958299795.1 Porites lutea | reverse complement strand
CAAAACAGTGAATGCTGTAGCGTGGATTTTTGACAGGTTCGTAGGATAGATTTGTCTTGAAATTTCAAGGTGTTGCAGTGAACCAATCTTAATGAAAGTTTCACACATTATTATAAACATTATGAAGATTATGTGAAGAGATTTGAAAAAAATTCGTTCGAGTCGTTCCAGTGATATACAAAAAAGCGCTAGAAGTCCAAATTTTGCATGAAGTTGCACTTAGATAGGTGGTGAGAAAACGGGTTAGTTTTCAAGATCGCAAGAACGAAAATACACCAAAATTTTCTAGCTTCGAAATTTGATATTAAGCAGCATTCTGACGATACTTGATAATAATATGAGTCATTGATAAAATTAAAAATTAAATAATCTATCAAGGCTATTGAAAATTTAAGGTTTGAAAAATATTTTCGTTTTAGTCGAATTCAAACATAAAGAATTTTTGTCTTACGGAGGTTATTTACACCAAACTTTAAGTTCCTAGTGTTGGATTTTCAGTAGCTGGTCTAGATCGCGCAAAACGCGGCTTTTATCAATTTCAAAGTTTTTTGTTTATTGTTGTCATAGTAATTTCGATTTCACCAAAACCTACATTTTGACAATTTTCAATCTATAGTCAATCACTGGTGAAAATTTTATAGCGATCGGACAAGCATAAAATCACTTTTAAAGCGATTGAAAAATATAGGTATTGCCTCTGAAAAGCTTTATCGAAACACCTTATATTGGTATACCAAATGAAACCTGTCTATCCATAGTACTATTTAGTGTTCAGTCCGATAACCGCCTAGTGCGTGAATCTCGAGTAAAAGCTTTTTACCCCTGCATATGTATTCATAACTCCAAGGGAAAATGAATTAGTCTTGACATCTGTTGTTACATCACTTTTTCGTTTATAAACAAATTGTCGGTAAAAACCAAAACGCGGCCGGTAAATAATTCCCCTTTGCGTAATTTTTATTTTCCGTTTTGAAATTTGGTTGAAAATCGAAAACCGAATGCTCGTAAAAACGGACGCCGCGCAGAAACCTAAAAAAAGCAGATTGTTTGAAGCACTTATTGAAATACCGATCTTAATGCTTTCCCCCCTCCATGAATTGTCTGATTATCTGCCTTGGAAGTTTCGAGAATCCCGTCTTAAAGTTTTCTTAAAAAGAGTATATTCTTAAGGTAAGTCATTCGGTAAGGTATCACTGATCGTATGCATGTGATTAAATGGAGTGCATAAGTATAACTTATTTTTCTCTGGAGTGTCATGAAAGTCTGTTGAGTGTTGAGAGCTACCCAATTCAACTTTCGTTTCTGAGAAAACTGTGGGTAATTAGCATAATAGGGATTATGCGAATGCCGAAATCGAAAGCGGAACTCCCTTGTACTGATGTCTTAGTAAACCCTCAAAGCTCTGAAAGCGGCACAACGGCACTGAATTCAGGAAGTAGCACCCCTGTCAACTAAAACTCATTTCGAAATTAGACACCGTTTTCTGCTGAAGAAGTGATTATGTACAGCTACTACATAATCACTTGAGCATTTCATGATTATAGGCTCACTTGCAGACAAAACAAATGCTCCCCGAAACACGAACAGTTCTTTTATTTTTCTTTAACTATAAAAGATACAGAGATTTTTCCTAAGCTACTAGTTTGAAGCGGCTCTTTAGTAACAGCTCCTGTGTTCCACGATCGATTTCATATTCATTAATTTATATTTGATGGCAGCAGTGATCCATTCAAAACAGAGAATGGCCATCACTCCATAAATCAAACTGACGATGTCTGTTCACCTTCAAAGCCTGCAGTTAAAACATAAGACATGAAGTTTGTTAGAGGGGTGCATATAATGCTGTTTCCTCAAAAAAGAAATACTACTGCTAAAGGACCCAAATGAGTTGGGAGGAGACAACAAACATGACACAAGTGGATGGATGAATTTGTCCGTTGTTAATGTTCTATCGAGAGCTTTTTACAGTATCCAGATGAACCTACATAGAACCCTATGGGAAGAATTATCAAGAAGATAGTGATGCACTAAACAAGAATGTGGTTCAGTACAAAGGAGAAGCTGGTCTCAGTAAACATCCTTTGTGAATGAAATGTTTCACAAATTAGCATATCAACAAATGTAGTAACCACAAAATGGTATCATTTTGGAATAAATTCAATTTTTTTGCATCAGAAGCCTGGACTTATAACATTTTCATGATAACATTTCATTTCGTGCTATTTTGGGTTAAAACGCCGAAATGTTATATTTATTTGCATAATGGAATGTAAACAAACAGTGTACTATCAAAATAAGGTGGAAAATATCAGAATTCAAACCGATTGCTGTAATTTTTTTCCTTTGTATAACCAACTAATAGAATTTTCTTTTTTTCAAAACACAATCTTACTGGCATTATTATATTGAATTAGAAATTTATACTTGAAGTTAATTTCGTGTATTTTATTTCTCAACGAAGACGTGCCGCTTAAGAAAGCTAAAATTTCTGCAGAAGGCGATTTTTCACAGCCTTCATTAAAGCACCATTCATTTGCGGAAGTATTCTTGGTTTCGTTAATTAGTAACTTAATGTGGGTAGAAAAGCAAAATTTCGAGATAAACAACCCAGCGAAAGGATGAAAATGCTGTTTCACGGTAAAATGGACACTTAATTAAACACTGTATTCCTGAAACGATTAAGTTTGATTTTAGAGTTATATTGTTGAGAAGAATTACGTATCTATAGGATAAGTGTTTAACGAAAAATTATCATACTGACCTTTTCCTGCTGCTCAAAAAATGTGCGCGAGATGTTAGGTCGTAACAACATTCAGCAGCCATCTTGTCTTCGATGTACTGTTTTACGAAAGACAAGACTCTTCCCTCAAGGGCGACAGCGAAGTTACAATAAACCCACTTTCATCGTAGACATGCCTCGAATATACTTTAACGAACCCGTTTATGGAACGTAGCACCAGATGTAGGCAAATTCACTTTCATGCGACGTTTTCGTGGCCGTCGACGTCGTGGTATCTTAAACTCCCTTATAATGTGATTACGACACGAACCTTTGAGTCATTAATAGTGCAGGACTTGCAGCGGCTTAGAAAATTTCGTAGCGAAATAATAGACCCATTCCTTTGTCCTCGTCCTTGTCCTAATAGTATATTCCATGTATTTGTAAAACGATTACTTAGGAAAAGTGAAATATCTAAAAGTCACGAGAACATCTGCGACTTTAGATCACGTAATGGAAATAAACACATAAATATGTCTTAGAAGAATTGTTTTTCTCACCTCGCTGGTATAGTCTAGGTAGCCCCAAAGTATAAAAACCAATACGTTAAAAAAGAATAAAGTAGTTGAAAAGGAAACACAGCGCGCAGCGATGAAAAGATTTGTGTGCAAATCGAAAGCCACTAAGGGAAAGTGCATTTAATATGACAGGGGGGGGGGGGGGATGAAGATATTGAGGGGGGGCTCCGAAAATTTTTAGACATCCGAAGGGGGGGCTCTGAAAAAATTGTTGCGCTAGGAGGGGGGCTCCGAAACTTTGTATACTTCAAAACCAACACATGACATCATCATACAGATCGGATGGTTTTCAACTCAACAATTTAATGACCTGTGCAACTCAGCTATATCACGTGGTTTACAGATATAACAAATGTAGTCTCAGTAATTATTACACTCTTGTTCATCCTAAAAATGCTTTAGAAAATTGTATCACAACTGTATCTCAAGTTTGTCATAGTATAAACCATTGAAGACAATAACGGTAAATATATTTAATACAGTCTAGCGATCTTTTTTCAGGGGAGCAAAGGAATTGAAGGAGGAGGGGTGGGTGGGGGGGGGGGGGGGCTCTGAAATTTTTTCGACTACCAAGGAGGGGGCTCCTAAAAAATTGAACCGCTAGCGAGGGGGGCTGCTAAAATTTCAAGCTTCGAGTTTCAATATCTTCATCCCCCCCCTTGTCATATTAAATGAACTTTCCCTAACGTAGTGCGAAATTTCACGCGGAAACTTCCTCGCAAACAGAGCGGCGAAACGCATTGCGCATGAGCGAAAAATTAAAAATTCATTTTCATTCTCATTTTCATTTTCGTTCCCAGAGCTCCAATCCTTTTGGCCTGCGCAGACAAAGTGATTCTGGTATCGTGGCAATATCCTTGTGCATGGGTTTCCACTAGGCATTACAGTAAGGTCCTTTTCTCTTTTTTGCAAATTAGAAATCTTGTAAAAACGAAATTATTCGTCCATGTAAGTTGAAAGTTTTAGATCATAAGGGATAAATGAGCTTAGACGGAAAATACATCTTCGAAGTCGAAAATGTATATTTACTCCCTTTCATTCCCCAGCTTCTGGAGTTTATCTATTAAACGGTTTTGATTCTTCTTTCCGATAGCCTGACATTGAAAACCAACAAATGACCTAAAGGGACGTCGATTCTTTTCTGATTTGGTGTGTTGGAAGGAGCAGAAGAAAGTTGCGAAATAAAGTCCTTCCACGATCGCATTCCGAAGAAATCACCATGAATAGAAAACCACATTCAATAGCCAACATAAGGACTCTGAATTTATTTTTTGAACGAGAATGAGAGTTGTGGAAGATAAAGAGGGTAAAAGGGGTTCAAGTTATTATCAGAGCACTGGGTACCACTCCGAAGAGACTGGAGGAGTACCTATGAAACATAAATGCTGGGATAGAGTTAGCCGCGCTTAATTCAAAGAGCAGTGTTTCTGGGATCAGCAAGGATCCTCCGAAGAGGCCTAGGAGGCGGCTTATTGCGACCTGATGATGGGAACAGAAATTTCCGGCATGGACATACCTGCCGTGTGAAGCATGCACCATAACAGTAATAATTAAAATTGTTTATTCAAAACCTTAAGCCAGCTTTTAATGTCAACATCAGCAGTGAAAAGGTGGTGCTTTATTAGCTGTTGCCTTTTGTATTCATTAATGTGAAGAATTTTTGTATGTTGAATAGCATACGATACGTCAAGTTTATAAAAATGCGAATAAGAGGAAGGCACACAAGTATGCCAGAAAAAACAATCAAGTAAAACATATTAGAGATAGAGTATTCTTTAAGCCTCTTAAGATATTTTTTTATAGTAATTCACTATCTATAAAAAACTCACATATTTAAATAAATACGTTTAATATAATATATTACAATCAATGTTATTGATACAAGACCTTGAATCAATCATATTCCCACTTGAATACAAGTGTTTTGATTTAAACGGTCTGATATCAATGAAATAATCATATTATTTACTGATTTTATAAAAGATCATCATTGCTAGAAAAAGGATTAAATAATATAACCCTTTATCAAAAGACACGATAAACTCAGTGAACTCCTCAGTTTTTGAGACAACCTCCCTTTATTGAATAAAGGAGCATAGTTTGTATGTAAATGACTCAGATTTACTACTCGTAGGGATGGGCTGTCTATGATTTGTAAGAATTCTTTTTTGGATGCACCATGCATACATGATTCTTTTTCGTTAGAGCTGGTCATGCATTGAACTTTTTTTCTTTGCTTGGGAGGCTGCAGGGTATTTTTTTTCAAATCTTCCAAATCCACCCCCCCCCCCCCCCCCTCTTATCAAGAGCCAAATGGTTCGCCCCTAATTGCGCTTGACCTTTCTCTTTTAAACAAGAAATTAGAACTCGTCATGAAGTGCCATCATGACTGAAAACAGGTTCTAGGCAGCCAACCCGGCCACGAAAGTTCCTCTCTAACCGCACTTAAGGTGTTACGATACAGTTTTTCAGTGGCCATACCGATATTTTTCAAAATAATGCGCGCTATACACACCTCCATGACTAGTACATTCATATTTTGAATTTATCGCATCTTTTGAATGTAAAACATTAACAATACTCACACAGACAAGTACTAGTCAAAATTCGGCTTTTATCAATTTCAAAGTTGTTTGTTTATTGTTGTCATAGTAATTTCGATTTTACTAAAAGCTACTTTTTGGCAAATTTCAATCTATAGTCAATCACTGGTGAAAATTTTATGGCGATCAGACAAGGATAAAATCAGTTTTAAAGCGATTGAAAAATATCGGTATGGCGTCTGAAAAACTTTTTGGTATACCAAATGAAACCTGTCTATGCACAGTACTATTTAGTGTTTACCTCTGCATATGTATTCATATAAAGTAGTTTACTCCATGGGAAAATGAATTAGTCTCGACATCTTTTGTTACATCACTTATTCATTCATAAACAAATTGTTGGTAAAAACCGAACCGCGGCCGGTAAATAATTCTTCTTTGCGATAATTTTCATTTTCCGCTTTGAAATTTGGTTGAAAATCGAAAACCGAATGCTCGTAACCACGGATGCAGAAACCTAAAAAATGCAGATTGTTTAAAGCACTAATTAAAATATTGATATTAAGGTGACTCCGTAATTAATACAAGAGCATTTAGCTGTGACAAATTTTCCGTCATAACGTTTTCGATTTTAACGCAATGGCCGCGAAACTTTGCAAAGAGCAACAGATATCATTCGGCAATAATAAAAAGTATTCCGATTTCATTTTTGGTAAATATTTCTTGAGAAATTAGCGCTTAAAAGGACCCTAATTTTCAAGGAAAATCGCGTCTAGTAAAAAATTTTGCTGATATTTTTTACTGAAATTTCTGGTGGTGGTATAGGCTTTAATTGATATAATAAATATACCAGAGAAATTTCAGAAAAATCGTTGGAGCAGAAGTCCGTAACTAAAAGTCGCTCAAAATTCAGCTGTGAAATTGTTTTGCTGTGAACATAAAAAGCAATAGGTTGACTAGGCAAAACAACTACTCTGCACGTGCATCACGCATTTTTGTACATTTCTTTGCGTCACTTCACTACTACGACGGGAAAATGCCTCTCAAGTTTTATGGAGGACGTAAACAAGCTCCGGCTAAATTTTCTTTCTCTTTGTGAACTTAAATATGGTTCTTAGGAATTCAGTTCAAAAAGAGGTCGCTTGCATTTGACAAAGTAAATGGGTTGGAGTAATCGGGATAGAGATTGAAAGAACGCAAATTCACTTTTCAAGCGACGTTTTCTCGGCCGTCGCCGTCGTGGTATCTTAAACTCCCTAATAATGTGATGGAAACACGAACCTTTGCCGATTCATTAATAGTGCATGTCTCGCAGCGGCTTAAAAAATTTCGTTGCGAAATAATATACCCATTCATTTGTCCTGGTCCTTGTCCTAACGGTATGTTTCATGTATTTGTAAAACGATTACTTAGGAAAAGTGAAATATCTAAAAGTTTAATACGAGAACATCTGCGACTTTAGATCACGTAATGGAAATAAATACATAAAGATGTCTTAGAAGAATTGTTTTTCTCACCTTGCTGGTATAGTCTAGGTACTGTAGCTCCACAGTATAAAAACCAATACGTTAAAAAAGAATAAAG
This sequence comes from Porites lutea, assembly GCF_958299795.1. NCBI lineage: Eukaryota > Metazoa > Cnidaria > Anthozoa > Scleractinia > Poritidae > Porites > Porites lutea. Next base: position 15,329,304 of record NC_133203.1, on the reverse strand, counting down.
AAGTCGAAAAGGAAACACAGCGCGCAGCGATGAAAAGATTTGTCTGCAAATTTGAAGCCACTGACGTAGTGCGAAATTTCACGCGAAAACTGCCCGGCAAACAGAGCGGCGAAACGCACTGCGCATGAGCAAAAAATTAAAAAAATGCCGTAATGATCTATTTTTATTCTCGTTCCCAGAGCTCCAATCCTTTTGGCTTGCACAGTCAAAGTGATTCTGGTATTGTGGCAATATCCTTGTGCATGGGTTTCCACTAGGCATTACAATAACGTCCTTTTCTCTTTTTTGCAAATTGGAAATCTTGTAAAAAAGAAATTGTTCGTCTATGTAAGTTGAAAGTTTTGGATCATAAGGGATAAATGAGCTTAGAGGAAAATACATCTTCCAATCGAAAATGTATATTTACTTCCTTTTTGATTCCCCAACTTCTGGAGTTTATCTATTAAACGGTTTTGATTCTTATTTTCGATAGCCTGACAGTGAAAACCAGCAAATGACCTAAAGGGACGTCGACTCTTCAGTTTCTGATTTGATGTGTTGGAAGCGAGAGCAGACGAAAGTTGTAAAATGAAGTTCTTCCATGATCGCATATTGAGGAAATCAGTATGACAGAAAAACCAAATTCAATAGCCAACATAAGGACACTGAACATATTTTTTGAACGAGAATGAGAGTTGTGGAAGATGAAGAGGGTAAAACGTGTCCCAGTTATTATCAGAGTACTAGGCGGCACTATTCCGAAGAGACTGGAGGAATACCTATGAAACATAGACGCTGGGATGGAGTTGGCCGCACTTAATTCAAGGAACATGCAATGTTTCTGGGATCAGCAAGGATCCGCCGAAGAGGCCTTGGAGGCGGCTTATTGCGACCTGATGATGGGACTGAAATTTCCGGCATCGACATACCTGCTGTGTGAATTAAGCATGCTCCATAACGGTAATAATTAAAACTGTTTATTCAGGACCTTAAGCCAGCTTTTAATGTCAATATCAGCAGTGAAAAGCTGGTGCTTTGTTAGCTATAGCTATTGACTTTTGTATTCATACTGTTAAAGAACTGTTAAATTCTTAATCTCATTCTCAGACCCCTCGTAATTTTTGAATATATAGTCTCAACATTTTCTTTAACAGTCACTTAAGATCACTTTTGAAAATGTAGGTTGAACAGCATACGAAACGTCAAGTTTATAAAAATGCAAATAAGAGGAAGGCACACAAGTATGCCAGAAAAAAACAATAAAGTAAAACATATTAGAGATAGAGTATTCTTTACGCCTCTTAAGATATTTTTTATAGTAATTCACTTTCTATAAAAAAAAAACCTCACATATTTAAATAAATAGGAATGTTAATGGCATCTAATTTTGATACAACATTAGCTATTATTTATTGTTTCCTTGTTTTTTAAATCAATGCAGCAATTATATTTTAGAATCCAAGTGTTGTTGTGTTTTGTTCTGTACCCCATTCAATTTAAAGTTGCTTTTAATGTACTTCATCTTCAGATCATAATGTCAGTAGAGCTACAAAATTTAACAACGTTCTGTTTAAACAATGTTCTGGTTTAATAGTGTTATTACAATAAATTTCATTGATACAAGACCTTGAATCAATCATATTCCCACTTGAATGCAAGTGTTTTGATTTAAACGGTCAGATATCAATGACATAATTATCATTATTGATTTTATAAAAGAGTATCATTGCTAGAAAAAGGATTAACTAACTTAACCCTTTATTAAAAGACACGATAAACTCAGTGAACTCCTCAGTTTCTGAGACAACCTCGCTTTATTGAATAAAGGAGCATAGCTTGTATGTACTGAATGACTCACATTCGGCTAGACTACTCGTAGGGATGGGCTGTCTATGATTTGTAAGAATATTTTTTGGATGCACCATGCATACATGATTTTTTTTTTCGTTAGAGCTGGTCATGCATTGAACTTTTTTTTTTTGCTTGGGAGGCTGCAGGATGTTTTTTTCCGATCTTCCACCCCCCCACCCCCATCAAAAGCTAAATGGTTCGCCCCTAACTGCGCTTGACGTTTCTATTTTAAACAAGAAATTAGAACTCGTCATGAAGTGCCATCATGACTGAAAATAGATTCTAGGCAGCCAACCCGGCCACGAAATACCTCTCTAACCGCACTTAAGGTGTTACGAGACAGTTTTTCAGAGGCCATACCAATATTTTTCAAAATAATACGCACTATACACACCTCCATGACTACTACATTTACATTTTGAATTTATCGCATCTTTTGAATGTAAAACATTGACAATACTCACACAGACAAGTACTGGTCAAAATTCGGCTTTTATCAATTTCAAAGTTGTTTGTTTATTGTTGTCATAGTAATTTCGATTTTACTAAAAGCTACATTTTGACAAATTTCAATCTATAGTCAATCACTGGTGAAAATTTTATGGCGATCAGACAAGGATAAAATCAGTTTTAAAGCGATTGAAAAATATCTATATATATGGCCTCTGAAAAACTTTATCGAAACACCTTTCATTGGTATACCAAATGAAACTGTCTATGCATAGTATAGTACCATTTAGTGTTTGTCCGATGATCGCCTAGTGCGTGAATCTCGAGTAAACGCTTTTTACCTCTGTATATGTATTCATATAATGTAGTTTACTCCGGGGGAAAATGAATTAGTCTCGACATCTTTTGTTACATAATCTTTTGTTGGTAAAAACCGAACCGCAGCCGGTACATAATTCTTCTTTGCGATAATTTTCATTTTCCGCTTTCTAATTTGGTTGAAAATCGAAAACCGAATGCTCGTAACCACGGACGCAGAAACCTAAAAAATGAACTGAGCCCTAATTGAAATACCGATCTTAATGCTTTCCCCCCTCCATGAATTGTCTGTTGTCTGATAAGTCATTCGGTTCAGCATCACTGATTGTATGCATGTGATTAAATGGAGTCAAGTATAGCTTATTTTTTGTGTTGAGACCTATCTACCCGATTCAACTTTCGTTTCTGAGAAACTGACTGTGAGTAATTAGCATAATAGGGATTATGCGAATGAAAAGCGCAACTCCCTTCCACTGATGTCTTAGTAAACCCTCAAAGACCTGACAGCGGCACGACGGCACTGAATTCAGGAAGTAGCACCCCTGTCAACTAAAACTCATTCCGAAATTATACAGTTTTCTGCTGAAGAAACTTTAGGTGCTTTGCTGTAAACTTAAGTAATATGATTAAAACACGAAACCATAAAGTCATTAGTGCATTACTCGCGAAATTTCGGAGCAAAATAATAACCCTTTCATCTGTCTTGGTCCTTGTTGATAGACCTTGTCACGGTTTTCGACGCCATCTTGACGAGTAGGCAAACGCGTGAGAAATTACAGTGTTTGTATGAGAATCTAATGTCGAATAATTTCCGTAAAACGACTGTTCTGAACAAAATATCAATTGTAAACTAAAGCTACAAAGCAAAGGATTGTCCTAAAAAAAATTGGGGGGCGTACCTGTGGAATTTTTCCAGAGGCTTTCTTTAGATTTTCCATATATTTGTCTGTAATTTTCCCGGGACTTTCTTACAGACAAATGTATAGAAAATTTTGAAAAGTGGTTCTAGGTCTTCTAGTGCATGTAACGCTCTCAAATTTTTTCAGGAGAATCCTTAGTAGTGAAGCTTTAGTTTACAAATCATATTTTTTTCAGAGCAGCCGTTATAAGGAAATTATTCGACATTAGATTCTCATACAATCACTGTAATTTCTCACGCGCTTGCCTACTCGTCAAGATGGCGTCGAAAACCGTGACAAGGTCTATTGTTACCTAATTTTGTTTCACATATTCGTAAAGTGATTACTTAGAGAAAGTGAAATATCTAAAAGTTGCGAGAACATCTATGACTTTAGATCACGTAATGGAAATGCAAACATGAATATGTCTTACTAGAATTGTTTTTCTCACTTCACGGTCTAGATAGCACCCCCACAGTATAAAAACGGTAAAAGCCAAAACGCAAAAAAGAATAATGAAGTCGAAAAGGGTCACCTGAAATTTGAACAGAGCCACAGCGATGAAATGATTTTTGTGCACGGATTGGAAGCCACTGACGTAGTGCAGAAACTTCAAGCGAAAGATTCCCCGAAACACAACGGCGAAACGCACTGCGCATGAGCAAAAAATAAAGTATAATTTATTATTAATAATAAAAACAAAAAAAATTGTAATTCTCGTTCCCAGCGGCTCCGATCCCTTTGGCCTGTGCTGTCAAAGTTATCCTGGTATCGCATTCCGAAGAAATCACTGTGAATGAGAAACCACATATATAAGGACACTGAATTTATGTTTTTGGAACGAGAATAAGAGTTGTGGAAGATGGAGAGTGTAAAAGTTGTCCCAAATATTATCAGAGCACTGGGTACTATTCCGAAGAGAATGGAGGAGTACCTTAGAAACATAAATGCTGGAATACTGGGAATAGAGTTGGTCACCTAATTCAAAGAACAGTGTTTCTGGGATCAGCAAAGTAGTCTGTTCCAGGCGTTCGGATGGTGGGGACACCACAAAGAGATGCGAGAAGAAGAAAAAAAAAATCACCGAGGGGGTGGGGGAGGGGTGAGAGCGAAGGAACGCTTTCCCCCCTCTCTCCCTCTTTTCCTCCTTATTTTTGTCTCGCTCTCTTCTTTCGCGCCGTACTCCTCTATCCGCACGCCTGGAACAGGCTATTAGCAAAGATCCTCCGAGGATCCTTGGAGGCGGCTTGTTGCGACCTGGTGATGGTACTGAAATTTCCGGCATTGACACACCTGCCGTGTGAAGCATGCACCATAACAATAATGATTAAAATAATTACGATTATAATATTAAAATTAATAATAATAATAATAATAATAATAACAATAATAATAATAATAATAATAATAATAATAATAATATTAATGATAGAGTCCTTTATCAAGAAGTGGCTTAAGTCACTAAGTGGTTTCCATAGGGCACTGTACAATGTGAAAATTAAAATTGATAAAATACTAAAAAAACTAAAAAACCTTGCATTAAAACAGGATAACCAAGTGAATAATGAAAGGCAGATAACCTCACAGGTACCCCAAGCTCACGAGTGAGAATCGTTGTTGCGTAAGGGAAAGTTCATTTAATATGACAAGGGGGGGGGGGGGGGGATGAAGATATTGAAACTCGAAGCTTGAAATTTTAGCAGCCCCCCTCGCTAGCGGTTCAATTTTTTAGGAGCCCCCTTCTTGGTAGTCGAAAAAATTTCAGAGCCCCCCCCCCCCTCCTCCTTCAATTCCTTTGCTCCCCTGAAAAAAGATGGCTAGACTGTATTAAATATATTTACCGTTATTGTCTTCAATGGTTTATACTATGACAAACTTGAGATACAGTTGTGATACAATTTTCTAAAGCATTTTTGGGATGAACAAGAGTGTAATAATTACTGAGACTACATTTGTTATATCTGTAAACCACGTGATATAGCTGAGTTGCACAGGTCATTAAATTGTTGAGTTGAAAACCATCCGATCTGTATGATGATGTCATGTGTTGGTTTTGAAGTATACAAAGTTTCGGAGCCCCCCTCCTAGCGCAACAATTTTTTCAGAGCCCCCCCTTCGGATGTCTAAAAATTTTCGGAGCCCCCCCTCAATATCTTCATCCCCCCCCCCCTGTCATATTAAATGAACTTTCCCTAACAGCAATGTTGTAAGAGTTTATATAGAGATTTAAGCGATCGTTATTTAGGGGTCAAAATAGCAATAAAAATAAATTAGAATTTCTTACCTTGTCTAAATTTGTGGTGTTTTCTTAACATTTTTGGTCGTTTCAGGGCAATTCCGGTGAGTTTTAGGGCCTGTTTACATGGAAGTGGAGGACCCCAGGTAGATGAGGTAACCCGCTTAGGTGGGGTAAAAAAATAACCCTCCTTTACATGTAATCTTACAACCCCACCACCCTGGGGTGCACATTTTCAAGATTATTGAATGATCGCTAAGCACGTAAACAAGAAAAATGCTGGCAAACCTCGTGTTCTGGCGATTAATGCTCTTCTACACTCACGTGCTGCTCTTGCTGCAACCTTCAGCGCTGTGACTTTCTATTGCTATCTTTAATAATGATGCAAAGCCACCGCAAAAATGAATTTTGCTCGAATTTGATGTTTTCCGAATCCGACCCCGGCTAGGCGGGTTACCCCACCTTGAAACGTTTACATGGCAAAATTTGACCCCGGCTGAGAGGGTTACCCGGTCTGGCAGACCGGGCTACCCGCCTAGGCGGGTCACCCCACCTATCATGTAAACGTGATCTAAGTAAAATGAGAGATTAAATGGACAGGCGGGTTACCCCACCTAAGGGGGTTACATCACCTACCTGGGGTCCCCCACCTCCATGTAAACAGGCCCTTAGTTCTGCCATTGTTCGTTATTTAAGCAGTAGAAAATGTTTTCCGTGTTTGCATAGCCTGATATAAACACGAGAGGGGTTGGGAGAATTCTCGACAAAATTCGACGAATTCTCTCGGTCGAGAATTCTCGACCCTAGGCGGGTCACCCCACCTATCATGTAAACGTGATCTAAGTAAAATGAGAGATTAAATGGACAGGCGGGTTACCCCACCTAAGGGGGTTACATCACCTACCTGGGGTCCCCCACCTCCATGTAAACAGGCCCTTAGTTCTGCCATTGTTCGTTATTTAAGCAGTAGAAAATGTTTTCCGTGTTTGCATAGCCTGATATAAACACGAGAGGGGTTGGGAGAATTCTCGACAGTTATCAAACCCTCGACTTCGTCACAGGTTTGCATAACCGTCTCGAATTCTCCCAACCCCTCTCGTGTTTATATCAGGGATGCAAAGATAGGAAAAAAGTTTTCTATTGCTTTTATAAAATAACTTTCCCGAGAAAAACGCAAAATTTTTTGTTATGGCACTGATTAAAAGAGAAATTCTTACCAGTCGCAAAGTCGTGTACACGAAGGCCAGGCTTGCACGCGTAATCAGTTCTTGTTTTGCAAAAAGATGCTTACCAAAATACGGATTTTTCTCGCTTAAAATGTCAGGTTAAGCGAAAATAAAATTGACACAGCTTGTTTGTAAAGATGTTCCAAGTTTCAGCCGACGAAGGAATGGGTAAATAAAGTAAACTTTTTGAGTTTTGAACTCGAAAACTTTTTCAAATTCGTGCTTGCGTGATTAGCGCGCGAAAAGAAAAACATTTTGACGTCACAACCATGTTTACATAATCTCATGCAAACACTCCTCTCGGTCAATCAGAGCGTGCGTACTATCTTAGTTATTTTATAAATAATTATATAATTCTCCAACAGTAGAACTAAAACTGGCTAAGGAATCGCCCAGAAACGCCAAAAATGCTAAGAAAACACCATAAATTTAGACATGGAGACAAGGTAAAAAAATTCTAATGTATTTTTATTACTATTTTGACCCCTAAATAACAATCGCTTAAATCTCCATACAAACTCACTCTTATAATTATATTTATGTTGCGCAACTGACGATTCCGGCAACGATTCTCACTCGTGAGCTTAGGGAACCTGTGATAACTTCTTAACATTTGTGCCATTTGTTTGTTAAAGGGTCTTAAAGGTGACAAAAATATCTGTGATGCTGAAACAGTCGTTCTTTGAAAAACAACACCAGGCTTCAGATTTATTATGGGTTGCATTATGAATTTAAAATCATTTCGTTAACAGCTCTCTGAAAATGGCGTTTCTGTAGTCGGTCATGGGAGTTAAATACAACAAAGTATAAAATAACGTTTAATAACTGAAAATGGCGTTTCTGTAGTCGGTCATGGGAGTTAAATACAACAAAGTATAAAATAACTACAAAGTTGCCAAGTCAACACCAAAAAGATAGGACTAAAGAAATGGAAAAAAACGTTCAAGGATGTGGGAATCTTATATAGATAACGCAAAGGATTCCTTCAATCTAACAATTAATTTTTCTTCAAGTTAAGTAGAAAACTAGCCATGCTATCAATGAATACAAGAGGTTAATGGACTATGTTCTTTCAACAACATTGCTTCAATGTGTGTTCCCGCTGAATTGCTTTCTTGAGTCTCGACAACTTCTTCCCGGATAATGTTGACAAACTGCACCATTACTTATTTCGCATTCTTCATGGATGTTGTCTCCACCAGCCTTCTTGTTATCGCATGACTTGTCGTTTCTTGCGCATACACTTCTTGTGGTAAGGCTACTAATTTGAGGTGTTGTTACAACTTCTTGTAAGGAGCTGTGGGAATCCTCTTCATCTAAAAAGAGATTTAACACTGAATGAAAGCTTGTCTAAATCATTGTTTACATTACATTCAGAAGACAGTAAACCTCTTTTGGGGAGAAAACTGTGTAAGTTATGAAAAGAGATGTGACAGCTTAGGCTCAACTTTGTAGTGATCATGCCAACATTTCAACTTGGATAACTAGACTTCGTCAGGGTCATAGTGCCAACCTTCCAATGAAGTTGCTTAATCATTTTTATACGTAAAAATAATGCCTATTACGTACATCATAACGCAAAGAAATCTGAAAAGAAGAAACAGCAAACAGTTCTAGGGTGCGTTATGTGGTTCACTGCATTCCAAATTCTTAAAAGTACTGCTTACCATTTTCTTTTTCACGGATACTGTTCCTTGGAAATCCGGCTTCAAGGAAAATTTCGATAACATCAGGTCTTTGTATTTTCTGTAAAAGATCTACAAAGTCGCCCGCTGTAAATTTCTTCTCGAACATAATGTGAAATAAACCATTCATCTTTCCTTCAGAGCTGTGATGATCTAAGCTCATCACAGTCTTGTATGGTAACAACATCTCTCCGGCAACACCCTTCCAGTCATTTCCTAGTGGACTGGGGAGGTTGAGACTCTCAACAACTTGGCTAAGCACATAAGATGGAATGTGTTTAAGCGCTTGTCCTAAAAAAAAAAAAAAAAGGGTTAGAAATTAGTTAAATACGACCGCTGAAATATCGAAATACAGCATAAGCCGGCATACAAGAACCTAGAATTTTCGAGGTCAGGCTGAACAGGTTCTTACATTTTGGGGTAGCTTTACACAATTCAGGCTGATTAGGTTCATTCCTAATGGGTTCTTATTTTTCAGAGGTTATCGTAGTGTAACCATTGGCAGAAATATTGTACTACTAAGACATAATGGTTTAATGAAACAGAATCTCAAACAAATTTAAACGTGGGGTTGGAGTGGGTATCGTCGGACCTGTGAGTATCGTTATACATAACCTTGTTTACTCTTCGTATACGATACGACTGAGTACGACTGCATTAGTACGACTTAGTACGATACTGACTGGGTACGACTCGACAAAGGGACCCTGTAATCATTTCTTGCTTTGCGAATATGGCTTCGAAAAGCTCGGGAGAGTTTACCTCTTATAAGAATCACACATTTGTAGAGTTCAAACCTGCTTCGTTTATACCTTACCCGGGCCAGTGATGGTTGATGTTGTCCGTGAGGAAATATGCGTAGCGTACCCTATCAATCGAAAATTAAAAATCAGTGTGTATTTTCATGATTTCTGTTCCTTTTTCCCCTTATGTCAAGTCATCCCCTTCTTTCACCCTTTTACTCTCGTCCCTGTAGTCGTAGTTGTTCCCGTCCTCGAATTAAAGGTCACTAACAACAACAACATCGGATCATTACACGTTTCTAAGAAACTGCCCACCCACCCCTCCCCTGAGCCAACATTTTGCCCTAAGTGAGAAGTAAGTGTTCATGTTGGTTTAGGGGAGGGGTAGGTGGGCAGTTTCCTAGAAAATCAACGACAGGAGGCAGCGTGATTGAGCCATCAGAGCGCTGGACTTGCAATTTGGAGACCCCGAGTTCAAGTCCCGCCGTGATACCAGCTGGATTTGTGCGCGATAGTCCAGGGTTAAAATCCTCGGCCACACTTATAAATAGGCAGCTGGTTTGTATCTAGCCAGTTGGGAGTAACCTTGTTCAGGGATCGGTCATCATTTATCGCCTGGAGAGGGGGGAGGGGGGCGTAGGATTTTGGGAGATCACTTGATTTTTAGGAGAACAAAAAGGGGGATCAGTCGTAACTAAGAACCCAAAAGGGGGGATCGCTGAAAACGTTGAAAGGATTCAATGGGGGGACAACTCAAATTTGCTTGGAAAATGAAGACAATGGGGGAGGGGGGTGGGAATCGCGAAAGTCATCAAATGTTAGAGCGGTTTTCACTTGACTGTAGAAAGTAATTGAGGAATTGGTTTGGTTTTGGTTTTACTACGCCCTTTGGTTGGCTAGTGTATTTACTTTGGTTTTGGTTTTACGACAGTCAAGTGAAAACCGCTCTATTAGGGGCGATCACTTCAGTGAAGTAGCATTCAACGGGGGGGATCGGCTAAATTTCACTTTTTTTTAGCCCTAACTAGAGTTTCTCGTTGATTTTCCCTGAAATGGTTAATTTTGCGCCAAAGCGAAGTGCAACGTATATGTCTCCTTTCCCTACCTTACTGCGTTTTTTTTTAAAAGTACCTTTTAAAAAATAGCACGATATATAGGCAATCAGCTTTTGTTTTAAGAATAAGCAAACATTGAATTTACTTGTCCCGAACTGGTGGCTCCTTCTACCTAATAGTAATTTATTTTTGAAATTCCAAAGCAATTTCACAGCTGAATTTTGAGCGGCGTTTAGTTATAGACTTCTGCTCTAACGATTTTTTTGAAATTTCTCCGGCATATTTATTACAGTATCAATAAAAGCCGATACCAGAAATGTCAGTAAAAAGTAACAGCAAAATTTTTTACTAGATGCGATTTTCTTTGAACAGTAAGGTTCCTGTAAGCGATCATTTACCACCAATGAAATCGGAATATTTCGTACTATTGCCGAATGATATCTGTTGTTCTTTGCAAAGTTTCGCAGCCATCGCGTTAAAAACGAAAAAGTTATGACGGAAAATGTGTCACAGCTAAATGCTCCAGTATCAATGACGGAGCCACCTTAAAAGGAGGAGGAGGTTTGAGGTAAATTGTTTTTGTCACGCTTGTCACACAATGTTTTCCATCTTCTTTCCTCTCCCAAAACATCGAGGAATAGATTCAAATACCGAGGTGTCATCAACGTATTTAATCCTATATCTCCAGTCCCTACACAGATTGTGAGTGACTGATATGGCGAACAGCAATGGCGCGAGTTTTGTTCCTTGTGGTATTCCCCCATTCGGTGTAACTGGATGCGAATAAACCTGACCAATTCGCACTCTTTGTGAACGGTCCGTTAATAAAGAGCCGATCCATCTGATAGTGGCCTCATGCACGCCCAGCAGCTCCATTTCTTGGATAAGGATATTGTGATCGACTAAATCAAAACCTTTAGTGATATCAGTAAAAAGGATGCGTGCATAAGTGTCTCTTTGGTCAAGGGCCTTAAGGATGACTTGGAGGAAGAAAACAAGAGCGTCAGTTGTGGACTTCCCGGCCAGGGCAAACTGGTGGGTGTCGAGCTTGTCACAGACTTGCTTCAAGAGGGAATCCAGCGTAAGCCCTTCCATGACCTTTGCAATATGGGGCGTGAGAGAAATAGGCCGAGGATCTTGTTCAACTACTTTGGGTGGCGAACAGTTTGGTACAGGGACAACTTCGGATTGCTTAAGAAACACAGGGACGTAAAACAAAAGTCTCCTTTGGTTTTTATCTCTCGCTCCAGTTCTCTGTCGATCCTTTCCTCGTTGAGTTTCGCTGGCCTGCCGCCTACTTTCTCTTTTTCTCTGTCTTTCTCTTGCTCTATATTCCAAATTTGCGGGCATGACAATTAATCTAAGCTTAATACTTTAGAAAACACGGATACAGAAACAATTTCCGCTTTCCGTTTTCGTCTTTATTGACTCTTTAGTTGCCTCTGCTTTACAAGACGCCGGTGGCTATTCGATTTCCCGCCAAAATAACCTCGAGTTGCATTTGGGTTGCCATACATGTTGATTGAGTTATTTTACATTGGTATGCCTGTGACGCGGACAGACGGTCGGACGTACGGTCACTTGATTACCAAATTTTCTCGGATGGGTTTAGGTTACCACATTTTCTTACCCATGGGGCTCCGTTGCGCGCGCATCGCGCGCGAGAGCTCCGCTAATAGGGTCTTTAAGATCCAACGACGCGACGGCAATGAGAACGTCGCTTAAAAAATGAATTTGCGTTCTCTCAGTCTTTATCGCAATTATTGTTACCCACTCACTTTGTCAAATGTAGGCGAACCCTCCTGGAGTTGAATTCCTAGGCACCATATCCAAGTACAGCAAGAGAAATAAAATTTCGTCGTTGCTTGTTTACGTCCTCCATAAAACCCGAAAATGGGCATGTTCACGTCGTGGTCGTGCAAAAACGGGCAGAGAAATGTACAAAAAACATGGTGCACGTGCAAAGTTGTTGTTTTGCTAATCAAACCTATTGTTTTTTTGACGTTCTCGTTACCGTCCGCGTCGTTGGATCTTAAAGTCCCTAATAACAAGAGCATCCGCTGCTTATTTTCAATTCCTACCTCTTCTTCGCACTCCGTAAACTGTCATCTTCGCCCTGTCGCCGACACTTGCCTTGCCTTTGCCACTCACAACAACTGAATATTTCCCAGTTGCTAAAAAAGAGAGTCGGTTTAGAGGATATGAGTAATGCTCAGGAACCTGTAGCTACTAATTTTTTTTTTTCTTATACGCGAGTTACTTATGTTTTTGAATCGCGTTTTTCAGCAGGAACGATTTATCCGACTTCTATGATTTTTGACGTCATTAATAAAGAATAGAAGAACTTTAAGAAAACGTTGTTTACTTTCTGTAGGTATAAACACGTTTGAGATCGGCATATAGAGCTATTTCGAGAGAGGTTGTCGGAAAACGTGCACGCGACAATCCCGAAAGGTATTGTGGGTGGTTTTGAGTTCACTGTTCTTCAAAGAAATTTGAGAATGGCACTGGAGGCCATGGATATCAAATGTTTGCGAATGCTAAAGGAAAGTAACAAAAGTAGGTTCGACAGCTACAGTGTCAGGAACAGTGAATTGATCGCATCCCATATTACTTTTCGGGATTGTCGCGTGCACAATTTTTCCCACAACCTTTCTCGAAATAGCTGTATTTAAAACCGCATTTCCACAAAAATGTACATACTTTTAAACTCCTACCTCAGATTTTTCCCTTACTTCAAGAGATAAACCTCAGCGCTCTCTAGTTTTATATCCGGCGAGTTTAAGGGCAATCGTTATTTATTTTCTGTAGGTATAAACACGTTTGATACCGGCATATATTTAAAACCGCATTTCCACAAAAATGTACACACTTTCAAACTCCTACCACAGATTTTCCCCTTACTTCAAGAGATAAACCTCAGAGCTCTCTAGTTTTATATCCGGCGAGTTTAAGGTCAATTGTTATTTATTTTTTGTAGGTATAAACACGTTTGAGATATTGACATATATTTAAAACTGAATTTCCGTAAAAATGTACATACTTTCAAAATCCTACGACAGGTTTTTCCCTTAATTCAGCAGATAAACCTCAGAGCTCTCCAGTTTTATATCCTGCGAGTTCGAGGTCAATCGTGACCCTACAACTCGCTGCACAAAATGCTGGTCAAATTTAACCTTAAAATGCTACCGACTATCTCCTATCTCAAAGGGTATTTTTACCCAAAGCTTTATTGCAAGAAACTGAGAAATCAGAAACCTACGGGGACTCTCGGGAACCGCGTCCAACTTCAGAATGATATAGAAAACTATTCAATGTCCTGTGTGTTTTTACGGTCCCCCTCTTCAAAACGTCCCTATTTTGTACCATGTGACGATTTATTGCAACAGGTCCATTGATTAAAGTCCTCAGTAAATAGGAGACGAAATCGCTTTTAACAGAGATTCGTCCAGACTTCATTTTGGGGACCTTACGATCCGACAACAGCCACGTCCAGGAAAACGTCGCTGAAAAATAGACTTCATATCCTTTCACTTTTTTCGTGATTATTCCAAGGGGCCCAGCAATTGCTTAAAAGAAGGGATTTAGGGTTGGAGCTGAAGAGAAGGGCCCGCGCCCGAGTTCAGGAGTAAATATACAGGGACTGCAAAGAAATGCACAAAAAAGCGTGACGCACGTGCAGAGTTGTTGGCCGCGATCCATTCAACCAAAATCCCAACCGGTCCGACCGGGAAAAGTCTTCCACCTCAAAAGGTGGACCCGTTTTTTCGAAACTTTTCCGGTAGGACCGAACCGATCCATTGAGTTTTGGACCAAAATTTCCGGAAATATTGGTTGATTGGATCGCGCCCGTTGTTTTGCTCATTAAACCTATTGCTTTTTTGACGTTTCGTTGCCGTCGTAGTTTCGTAAGGTCCCTATTAGATGCCTGCTACAGTAGTATCAACTGATTCGGCCATCAACAAGCCGGAATGTTTTACTTACACTTATGCATGGTTCCTGTTATTTAAATTGAATGTTTGCTTTTTTTTCAAAATCCTGCAACAAACAAATTCTAACATTAGAAACAACTTCTTAATATGTGAAGGATACACTAGAGGACATTTGGACCGATTTGTTACTTAAATTATCCCGTCGGCCCGCTGTACAGGGCCGTCTGAAAGTGAAAAAACAAACCCTAAAGCTTAATGCATATGATTTGAAACAAACCGAACTCACATGGGAGGAGTATCACTAAGCGGGATCTTAGCAAACCAATAACGAAGCGGTTATGATGTCAAATTTAAGCAGCCAATCTTATTCAGTTTTTGTTCAAGAAAGTGACTGTACGAACACCAAGACCACTTTGAACCAGAGGGACTTTGTAACGCTGGAAACGTTGACTTTGAACGGCCATCTTGGCTTTGCATGAGAGTGTACGATTAGCGAACCAGTTTACCACTGTAAGATTATTTTCCTCTCAACACCAAGCGACTTGCTTATTCACATAGTAGCTCTGACCGCGAAAGTTGTACTTATTTTTTTTTCGACACTTCACTGAACACTCAATTTCCCCCTAATTTTTAAATATCTCCGAGCTCTGTGGACAAAATTAGCTGCTTGTTGTTCTACTAGTTTCTCCTCAACTTACCACTAAATTACCTAATTTTCCCAGATTACGGGGTCGAAGCTTTCTTCACTGAATAACCATTTTCTCTTTAGACAGATTGTTAACCAGCTGGATTCACCCGTCTTTTCGGGGATGTAATTAAAACCATTCGCTTGAATAAGTTACGTGTAATATCGAGTAACAAAATACATGCAAATAGTCTCTTTAACTTAAGTAGTTCGACTTACAAGTAAGCGGCCGTTATTCATATTAAATGTGAAAGTTACTTTTCAAATAAGTTGAAAGTGAGTGCAACTAAAACACCAATAAACGGAAAACGTTAAGACAAAAACGGTTTTTTTATTTGTAGCCGTACGGGTAGGCAGAAAATATGTGATATGTATTGGTTTGAAGACTGTGGGGATTATTACACTGGCAGTATGAATTATTTGGCTAATTCGTACGCGACGAAGCGCACAGGCCTATCAATACACAACGACGAAAATACGAACATGAAGGATTACTTACGAGTTTGGTCGAATAAATCCAAAACACTGACTTTTTTCTTCACCTCAATGAACAGCAACGTTTTCGTTATATGAGCAAAATAAGTCGTTTTTATATGGCCGGTTGTATTAAGCGTGCACAACAATGAGAAATGAATTTAAATACGCAAACACAAGGGAAAAATCCCGACGATGTTAGTATCTATATTTAGCGTAAACGCCCCAAAACAAACTTTCGGTTTCTCTCTAGCTCCGTGTGATCCGAATAGATTAGCATATCTGATAATTTACTGGCGTACAGCAAAAAATCAACATTCTACACTGGTTGCTTGACTTATTATTTTACTTCCGATTTCTCCTAAATTGAAATCCTGTGTTCCTTTTAAGGAATAACAATAAAAAAATAAAAAAAGTAAAGAACAACAACTTAGGGAAATTTAAGGAAGTTCTGACGATTCGTGAGATCTCAAAAATAACAAATTCGTGGGCGGGCGAAGGAATAGATGATTCCTGCAGTTATTGAAGTTGCATAATAAAAGCCAACTTTCGTTTTGAAAAGTGTATCACTTTTAAATATAACTAAAACAAATCGATGCTGAAGGTCAAATAATACAGTTGCTGAATACAGCATATACATTCACCATAGAAGTAATAACTCTCTCAATTATTTCACCGTTTTATTAAATGGGAAGTTTAACTTTTATAGTCCAAAATCCTAAACCTTTACCTTCTAAAAAATCAATGAGCACCAATTAGACTCGAAATCAAGTTCATCTTAAAAGAAAAAGCGAGCCAGAATTCTCCACCAAGTTGAAGTGGAAGGACGTAATCGACGCGACTTTGTTCTAACGGGTATCCATTGCCTCTGCTACACCATTATTTATGTAAAAAGAAAAGACCTTTGGATATCAAAAGTGTCCGTAAATAAAGACGGCACCGTACTATTGCCTTCTCTACGCATACGGCTTACTTCCTTCCCATTGAATATGTAATTTTTTTAAGATCGGAACTGGCAATTTAAGTGAAATGGGAATTGCACGATAAAAAGAAAAAAAAAACATCCTTATCACTTCCTCCTGTGTATAGGTTTTATGTAAGGTTCGGTTTACTTGAGTTTCATAAAAGAAGCATTAATATTTTATTCAAAAGCAAGAGAAAAAAAAACAGTACTTAACAACACCCTGGGCCAGACTGTTTACTTATTAACATAAAGCGACAGCTATAGGCCAAATATAGGCAAATAATATATTTCAATGAATAATTACGGTACATTTAAGCTGTTCAAGAAATCACCATAACAACGTGGAAACCCGGAAGTTCAAAGCTCCGAAACTCGCGAGGATTGCTCAACTAAATTGTCTGTAGCAATTCAAACCGGTCACCGATGGCCGGGATTGGCTAACTCACCGCTGAAAACGGGTTGAGGTTGACCATGAAATACTGGCTTACTGGCCAAAAAAAAAAAAAAAACGATGCTGAGATAAAAATATCCATCAGAAAACGGAGTGATCTAATAGATGTTGAATGGCAACAAATCGAGAACGATTTAAGGAACTTAGACAAGTGATGACTGCTTAAGGGCCGATTTAGACGGTACGATTTTTGCTTATGACTAATCCGTGCGCGACTAGCGAACGTTATGACTTTCGACCATCCGGACACGCACAATTCGACACTTGTCCTAGGGATGTCGTGGGTCTAATTTATGGAATGCTACTTATGACAAAAAAACTAATATGTAAATGCGAAGAAGAATCAAATATTCGCATTAGCCCATAAATATTGGTATCAAGATAAGAATATGGGTATTATAAAACCTACCTAATTATATTTTCGCATCAATATATGTACATTATAGACATGATGCATGCATTCCAATACATTACGAACCACTATGTCATAACCCAAAAATTGGCTCTACTCGGGGAAAAGTACGTACACGTATAGAACGCCACTTGTGACAAAATGATTAATATGTAAATATGAAGAAGAACTCAAATATTCGCATTAGACCTTAAATATTGGTATCAAGATAAGAATATGGGTATTATAAAACCGACCTAATTATATTTTTGCAACATTATATGTATATTATAGACACGATGCATGCATACCTATACATTTAATACGAACTATTATGTCATAAGGTAAATATACGTTATGTTGCTTGCTGCAAAAATACGTTATGAACATCATTTAATTACTTTAAGAGCCATAAAATATGTATACGTTACCCGCAACATGTAAAAAAATATACGTTGAGTATACGTTGACCGTCCAGCGGATAGATGTATCCAGTGAGCATACCCTAAGCCTCTGAGCGGATACAAAATCTTGTGTATTTGAAAAAATCGAATAAGTAGGTTCGGTGGATAATTATCTAACAGGACAGGACTCAGCGTTCTGCGCACAGTCGTTGCATTTATTTAAGGAAGTTAACTCAGTTTAAACACTCGATGATCATTTGAAACGTAAAGTTTATTCTTAAATGATTTAGGTTTAATACATTATCTATCAACATATTCGCTCACAACTGAGTACAAGCATGACAAGAACATGCACTTAATCGACGAGAAGTTTAACTGAGACTTTTTTTTTGCAGACGATAATAATCAGTTTAAAATCCTTTTTACAAGTACACACACAGGTAATTAAGACTAATAAGTAAAAAATTAAAAGGATTCGAATATTGATATTTTGACACAATTGTTAATACCATTTTCTAGATTACTTCCAGTGCTTCTTCTTTTGGCTTCGTGGCTTTTTTAACTGTACTGATATAGAACGAACAGCTCTTCCCACAGTTTTGTTTTTTTGAAAAAGCTATCCCTTTAGCTTACCTGCAAGGTTTCAGCTTTTAAATCTTGGTATCTCTCCTTATTTCTATCGCTTTGCAGCGACTCAGCCGCCATTTGCCTATGTTTATTTGTGTTTTCGCCAAGACGTTTCCCGCATTAGCCTCGCGTTCATGCTGAAGGCCTACTCGTCCCAGGACCGTCGAGGAATTCGAATATTTTCTATTGCGCAGCGGCCTCTGATCGCCGTCAAACAAGAGAAATTTGTTAAAGCTAAGCAAATTACATCAAAGCATTCAAAACCATGGTTATTACTTTCACCATTGAAAGCTGAAGATATATTATAAATATGATGTGAATTAACTAAAAGGCTTGAAAGTTTACTTAACTAGTCTTATGGTCGGCGCCATTTACCTCGGATTTGCCGGCAAACTTTTATTCCCCGGGTTTGGAGCGGTTTCAAGGAAAAGAAACTCAATACATTTGAAAATAATGAAAGAATAGCTGCGTTAAATAATTATTCTTTAAATCCTTGCTCATGTTTCTACTTATGGTGGATGAAACCCGAGCAATCAGTTCAACGCCTAAAAGGTTCGATTGCGGTCGGACGCAGCCTTCATGTCGAACCTTTACAAAAGAATAAAATTCGCTTATTGTTATAATGCTCTTTATCTATTGTAAAACACTATTTTTTTAAAACCATTTTTCTTATAAACTGTACACTACACATTGTCAGGAGTCCATATTTTGTACAATTCAAACTGAGCTTCTTTAATCGAGAGTGCATGCGAGTGTTTTGGTTTTTAATAGCAGGGCAAATAATATTGTAAAAATATTTTGAATGCATGAATTAGGGAAAGAAACATTGTAGTAAGCACTGATATATGTGCATAAATAAAATTAAAACTATGTAAAAAGCGCATCTTCCAAGGCTGGGTCCATCACAGACTGTTGACTCTCAGAGAGTCAGCGCTCACTTCTTCTTGATCACTGCTTTCGTCTAAAATGTGAAAATGCAGAAACGTTGAGATACTTAACGCAGTTAGAGGGTAATATACGGAGCAATGAAAAAAAATCCTAGGGCCCTCAAAATTCAAGAGATATCCTCTTTGCTCCTATTTGTGAAACAATCTATCTTGACATGTCTAAGGGTAGGAGTGTTTCGCGAATCCTGGTTTTGGTCTCCAAGTCCTCGCCGATATGAACGTGTTAACCATCATCGGAGACCCAGGGGCGGTCAGTAGGGTCGAGATAAACGGCAGCGAAAGCTTTCAAGAACGGGCGAGAGAGCCCCTGAGTTGGATGAATAGTATTATGAACCCTTCACGCACACACCAGGTCTTCCTGTCTCCCTCTTTCCCTTTTCTCCCTGATTTTGATCCATACCAATTAACGCCTCGTTTTCACCGCTTCACGATTCAAGCTGTTTATAAAGAAAGAGACGAAAAGCTTTGAGGTTAGGTTAAAAGATTGTAGTTACCTAAAGTGTATTCAGGATATCCAGCCTCAGTAAGAACACTTATGGCATCGTATCTGTTTATTTCCTTTAATACCTCTACTAGCTCGCCAAGTCTCACTTGTCTTTCACTCATCAGCCGGAAAACCGCGTCCATGCCAGTGTGCATTGAGTTACAGCTATGCTCTGTAAGGTCTTTTAAAGCGATTGCTTCCTCCAGTGTCAAATCAAATATCCTACTGGCGATGTTAATTCTGTCTCTTGCTAAGAGCAGGACAAGCTGAGAGTACACTTTGTAAGGTATTGTAGATATTAGTTGATCTGAAATGATGAATATATTATATGTTTTCATATATTTGAAATGCGGGATGAAGAAATAACTGCACTGTACAGAAGATCATCACAATAAAATACGTAACTTATGCAGCTGCGAAAAGAAAGCCTGAAAAAAGTCAGGCTAAATTTGGAAACCTGACCACTGCGATACCAGAGCAGGGCTCTACCAACCAGTTGAGGTAGCAACCCAACTGGGAGCTGGTCGTTGAATTTTTTCAAGCTTTCTTTTCTCTTTTCGCAACTGCATAAGTTGCGTATGATCTTCTCTGTATTTATTCGTTGATCTGTTGGTGATGAAAGCAATCTAATAGACCTTTTTTACCGACACGGCGGCCATATTGAATTAATTCGATTTAAGGAGTATTATAGGGTGCCCAGGGGGCATGAGCACATTTCGTTTGTATTTTCGAGCGCTTTACGGGACTTTTTTCTTAAAATTTTCTAAGAATAAGATTGTAATGGGAAAAAAGATCCTTGTGCCGTGTTTGTATGTAATAATGATCGCCTTTTTCTAGTTTAGTATTAGAAATATGGTCTTTCACTGTATATTTCTCGGCGAAAAGGCGATCATTATTACATCCAAACACGGCATAAGGATCTTTTTTCCCATTACAATCTTATTCTAAGAAAACTTTAAGAAAAAATGTCCCGAAAAGCGCTCGAAAATACAAACGAAATGTGCTGATGCCCCCTGGGCATCCTATAATACTCCTTAAATCGAATTAATTCAATATGGCCGCCGTATCGGTAAAAAGGTCTATTGCATTTGCCTGTTTTTATTTTATTATTTATTTATTTATTTTTAACTAAAACATTTTGTAACAAGCGTTAGTCAATCTTAAATACAACTAAGAGCCGTTGGTCAGTACAGTCAATTCCCGTTAATATGGGGTCATAGAATAACATGTTGTCCACGTTAACAGGGTGTCCCTATTAAGTGGGTTGAATTTTGAGAAAATTTAAGGGCATTTTCCCCAGGGACAAAGCAAGCCGTCCGTAATAATGAGGTTCCGTATGAAGTGGGGTTTGAACGTAGTAATAAAAACCTGAACTAAACCGTCACTGGCGTAACAATCTACTGCAGTCTCATACCCAAAATCTGCGGGCTTTTCGGTCAGCGGGAGGATGTCAGGACCCTAGGGACAAGATTGCCTGCAAATATGGCCGCTACTCCTAATGTGTATTGTAAAAACTACTTTAATTAGGATGAACACAATCAACACAATCAACAAACCTTGCTGACTCAATATTTTACAGTACGAATGAAACAATAATGGTCAATATTGCTTGTCCTATTGGTAAAAAAAAACTTACTTCTTACCTGGACCTGTGATTGATGCTCTACTCGATCGTGACGTGACTGCGTTAATGACGTCATGTCTTACCCCTGCGCGTAGAGGGAAATTGAAAGTCGAATAAGAAGTAGAGAGAGTAGGCTAATAATGATATGCAACTACTGGGTCTCAACTTTCCACGTGACAAATTTAAGAAAAGAGAACAGACAATGAGGCTGTACACGACTATCTATACCTGCATGATAAATGCTCGAGCTGCCGCATTTGTTAGCCTCTAGTTTTTCTTTTACCGAAAAAACGGCCACGAAAGCCTGAAACTGTTATCAAAGATGGGTTTTAACAAATCGAACACGAATTTCCGTTTGGAACATCTCGTCCGGAAAAAAAGGACTTCCTTTTCCGGATGTTCTGTTCCTCTCGGAAATTTTCCACTGGAATGACATCCTATTCATCATCTCCTAAAGAAGGAGAGGGCAAATATTTAAGATTCTCTTTCAGGAAGGGGGGGGGGGGGGGGGGGGAACTGGTATCTAATGTTTTGGCAGGCAAGCTGTCCTAACAACAACAGCAACCGGAAGTTCGATGTCTGGCTTGTTGGAACCCTTGTGTCTCACCAGGAGTGGCTCCTGGTCTCACACAACGAATCTGAATGCCTTTGTTTTAATTCCTGCTGTGCCTGAAGGAGCACTTTTTACGAGTCAGTGGAGGAAAAGAGGGAATAGTAGATATGAGTTGTTTTCGTGCTGGTCATGACTCAACCAGAAATAGAAGGTAGTGACGCAAATGACTCAAATCTTCAATCCAGTGAATCATAGGACGATACAAAAGACGATGCGCAATCGGTCTGTATTGAAATGGCCGGCTTTGTCAAACGTAGCTTTGAGGTAATATTATAGACTCAGCCGTTGAAAAGCGGGAGAGGACATAAGGAGTGAATTCATGTTAATGTTAGTCAATGTGTGGGGCCGAGGAGTGACCAGAAGGGGGGTCAGAGCCTTTGTTGGTAGGGAGCGCTACGTAATATTACTCTATGTCCGCTCATTATTCAGCCTCTCCCTCATGATAATTATAGCACAGTCGCTAAAATTCTCAGTGCACTTTTTTAAAATGTTTTGGTTGATTAAGATAGCCAGGTCAATGAACTTTAATTTGATATAAAGGACCTTAAGCAAAGAAGACGTTGACCTCCTGGACGCCAAAAATAGAAACCGAAAGTTGATATATTCCCTCTATGACTCGACAAATTTGTACAGCAGGGATTAAAACAAAGGCATTTGTTGTGTGAGACAGAAGCGTTCCAACAAGCGAGACATCGAACTTCTGTTTGCTGTTGTTGTTAGAGAGACAGTTTGCCCACAAAAGCAGTAAATACCACCCGTCTTCTTGAAAGAGAATCAAATGTTGCCTCCCCTTCCTTTAGGGTATGATTAGTATACATCTAGTTGTTAAAATTTTCTGACAGGTTTTTGTTGCTTACAGATTACAGTGGCGGAACCAGACCTTCAGATAAGGGGAGGAGGGTGGGGGCGCTGGGGTCAATTCGGTCTCAATTTTTTTTTTCTAAAAATAAGGGGGTGGGGGGGGGGGGGGGCGGCTCCCCTGGATCCGCCACTGCATGAAAAAAACATCTCTTAAAATGTTAGGTCATTCGAACAAATATATCTTGGAGGTTTAGTTTTTTCAAAAGCTTATTCTGACGCTTGTATAAAAATATCACAAAAATAATCGACATGGAAGTTTTTTTTTTAAATCGTTGGTTTATTAAGATAGCCAGTTCAAAGCTTTCATTTAGGTATCTGGGCTGGGTTGTTCAAAGCTGCGTTAAGATAACCCAGGGTTCGTGTGAAATTTGAACCGAGACATGAAAGTTTAGAAGCAAATTCGGTTCAATTCTCTTGATCGTCTACAATTTGATGGTTGAATACTCTAAAAAGAATACAGAAAACGATCTGAAAAAATGCTTTTGAACACTAAAGAAAAAGAAACCCGGAGTAAAATTTATGCATGGATTAGTGCTAAGCGGCCATCTTAACGGGAAAGCGCTACCATCACTTGCTTGTGTCCGAGACCCCCCTGAAGGTATTCCGTATATATATAACCTTAAGAGAGAGTTATAGGGACCGTTTCAGCGTAGGTTGATCTTGATAAGGAAACTATCTGTGTTATTATTAAAAGAATTGCCATTTCTGATACCTCGAGCTCCTCTGCAATATCTGACGGCATCGGTTCTGGAATCATCGCCACTTGAGCGTTCTTCTTCGGTTTTCAAGTTGACCTCTTCAGTTCCTGATTCAAAAGGCAAAACGCCAACAAATTGGATCAACAAATTATATTAGGTGTAAATGAGTAAGGAATGCTAGGGTCTCGGACAGTCGGAATATCACATATCGCAAATTTGCAACTATATATCTACAGAGAGCTACCACTAACAAAAATTTACAAAATGAAACCGCATCCGATTGTTTGGGAACAAATTTACCCAAATCCGGGAGTTTGCGGTTTGCTGTGACTATTGTTTAAAATATCACCCAAACCCGTTTTTGTTTTGTTTTAAAACTAATAATAAATGAATAATAAATAGTTCATTTCCTCCCACAACACTTTCGGTTTCGCGTTTTATGTACTTATATACTTCCGGTTTTTATTTCCAGTTTATTTTTCCTCCGTAGCAATATCTTAATATCAGTGGGACAACCACATAGCATAAATTAATTCATTATACAATGAAAGCCGTTTTTTAACGTTTTAAACTGTGCTAAACTGATAGAGCAAGTACATTGACGAGGGAATAAACGAAAAAAGTATTTTTATCAACGTGGTGTTTCGATAATGATTTCCTTTAATCCCTCCAATGAAATTGAGCGACAATCATCTTGCAATCTAACTTCGGCTAGAAACCCAAACGGCGTAAAGTATTCCCCGAGAGGGAAAGAAACAATCCACTTATCGTAAGCTCGCGTATTCTACCAAACAAAACAAGATTTCTTTTTCCATCCAAAATTTTATGAATAGCATAAAAACAACCGACAGGATTATTTCTCAGAGAGCTCAACATCGAACACAATATATAGTATTTAAATCCACCTACAGTATTTAAACTTGAAAAACATGGTTTAATAAATTGCGAGATCCACAAGGTCCACATTGGTAATGGACAAATTTTAACTGAAGTGTGATATTCATTAGTATTAAAAATTTGCCTTGTAAGCACTCTTGTACACAATACAGGGTTTAAAACACAGCTTACTAGCGTGAACAAAACATTTGATATGTTGATATACAGTCAAACCCCGCGATACGGACACTCGCTTAATACGGTCACTTCATTATTACGGACAGTTTGCTTTGTCCCTGAGGAAAGAAAGCCCTTCATTCGGACGCTTCCTGATGGCCCCCTCAGTGTCTTGATCGACGGGTTTGACTATGAGTTACCGGTAGTTTCCAGTATAAGTTTATTCAGTTGAGGTGTAAATAGTTTCACGTCACCCCAAATGTTCACGCGCAAACTATACTTCAAATGGTCAAACGTTTTGTGCAATTTCACTGCTTGAGTTCGTATCGAATGAGACGTCTTGTATCGAAACGACCAGTCAGCTTTGACTGCAGTTAAATAGAATATGACTTCATATAATATATATGTAATTACTCACCTTCCTCAGAAACAAAAGGGTAATATGGATCCAGCATCAATGCTATATGCTCACTTCCACATTCCCTCAGAGCCTGTACAAATTCTTGAAATCCTCTGTCTTTCTTTTTAAGTCGATCAACAAGAACAAAAGTGGCCTTTATCGGACCATGATTACACTGTTTGGCTTCGATCTCTTCTCTGTCTTGCTGTCTCAAGCAGGGAAGGAACGGAAGTAGCTCTAAAGGTATGATTTCATACATAAAATCCTTCAGCCTTTTATCAAGGAGCTGTTTCTCGTGAGCTTTCATTTCGATCGCTGCTCATCTGTCTCAACTGATCTCGAAGGAAGTTATGAGTCGAAATCGTACACGGCCATGGGAAATAAATAATTCAGAGGTTGTAGCTAAGGGGAATCCCCAGAAACGTAGAATTCCCGCGGAAAGTGTTGCGACAATTTCATTTTTTATTGGAAATTTCCAGTCGAACTACGAAGTTGAAAGAGTCGTCGAAACATGCCTCGACCTGTCTCCAGTAGTTCAAAAAGTCAATTTGTTTTGGGACGCATCGTAATAAGCAGCGTCCTTTGTTCGCACTTTCCGGAATTAAATAGGCGTAAAAGTCCTGACAGCTAACAAGAGAGAAAGGTCATATATTGAACTGTGAGTAACTGAGCCTTGCGTGGGCCAGACAGACAAGAACATACATCTTAATTAGTGATTTCTCGGGCGCTTATCAATGAGAGCATAGACAATGGATATGATAGATGATAGATGCTTTATTGTCTTAATACCTTGCAGCCAGAGGCTGAATTACGAAAGACGTAACAGACCAATCTGTTTTCTTCGTCACGCGAGCGATTTTCCAAGAAACTTCGCTCGAAATGGGCGTTTATGTTTATGTTTTCAGCATTTTGACGTCGCTTCTATGATCCATAAAAGTCAAAAATATATATATTGGCATATCATTACGGCCCGGTTATAATCTGTCTGTGGATGATTTCACCTGTCCTTTTCCAATCGCGGAATGTGGGAATTTCCCTGAAACGTAACCGGGAATTCCCGACGAAGAGAAACTGAACTACGGCGATTTTCATTTTCTTTCTGTGATAAACTCAAGGATTATCAAAAACAAAGAGGCCCACGGGTGTTGTAGACGACCGATATTCGGTAATAAGAAGACTGACATGCTATGCTGACGTACTTCAAGCGAACCCGAAATCAGCACAGCATTGAAATACTAATATTTGCATCACACAACTATGTTCAAGACCACTTAATCCAGCTCAGTTTACTTGCAAAGGTAAAGTATATACTTTTTTTGAAGAAATTAAGTTTTCTTAGTTGTTTCTAGTTGTTAATCATAATAAGTGTATTGTTACAGAAAAGTGCGCATTACAAGTTGCAATAAATGTATTGTTTTCTGTATTTCTATGTTGGCGTATCTACGCACAAATTGTGTGTAGAGTTCATTAAGAGAAGACTGATTCAGTTTTTCTGATTGCATTATCTTCCCTGGATGGCAGAAGTCTTCTCGCTCACCAGCGACGAGAAGCGTAGAAAGCGAAGGGTTGAATTGCCAGCTTCGCCGCTCAATTCCGTTGCCCCCAAACAGAAAAAATAACAATAACAACCAGGGTATGCATTATCTTCTTACTGCCTTTTCATTCCCTCTTCTAGAAGATACCAATTCCCTTAAAGTTTTGCGATATTTTTGTTTTCTTTTCTCCATGATGAGAAACTGGACTGGCAAACAACAAATCACGAGAATAATATTTACTCTGTAATAAAGACCGCATGGCCTAAAATTGACAATATAAAACCTATTTCATTTACAGCAGGTAGGATCCGTCTCCTGACAGACTGATAACCTGTCTAGAATTCAAATATTAATAAACAACAATTTACTACTCAACACGGTACCGAGACATGTTCAAACTTTTCTCTCCTTGAATCTGTTCTCTGTATAGTCTTGAATAAAGAACAGACATAAAACCGATTTGTTTTCTCGTTGTGTAGGTCTACTTCCCTATTTTCTTTCAGGTTTAAAAGTCAATTATTGAGTCCTGACATTTTACTTGAGTCACAGATGAAATGTTACGATTACCCCGTAGTATTATGTGAGTTCGTTAATACATGTATATCAATCTTTATCCTTTTCGGTAAGTAATAATATAGTTTACTTCACAGTTCGACGATATAGTCCTTTAAATCTTGAATCCTGGCGACAAAAAAGGACAATGATTTTGATTAGAAAATTACAGAGACGAATAAAGGAGCCATGTGCAATGACAGTATATGCATAGGTAATAGCATGATTTGTAGTGATGTTTTCACATGTAGGTATTTCAAATTAAGCTGAAATACCACTGCTCTTAGCCAATGAAATTGCAGAAATTTGTCATGTAGTAGTATAACGATCGTAATAGTTATCGTAACAATAACATTTTCAGTCTTGGAAGGGAAGATAATCAAATCCACACTAAGTACGAAAAAAACAACAACAAATCTTTCATTTGTAACTTGGAAAAACGTAATGCTCACAGGTATACGGCCCCAAAGCAAAAACCATGACGTAGAAATTACCGAGAAAAACTACGTTGTGTTCTATTTTATATAGGCGACAGTGCCCTCGTCTTGGCCACAAAAGGGAAACTTGAAGTTGTCCAGGCTACTTACTTGTAATTTGCAATACTATCGGTGACCCACTCCAAAGATACAGGTTTCTTGTTAAGTTGACGGCAGATAGCTATACAAAATGAAAAGCGATATATCAATTAAAAAATCGATTAAATTTGACCAAAGAAAAATGACATTCCCTTAAAACAAACATATCAAGGGAGCCAGATCAAATAACATAGTATTAAGCTACGTGTGGCCAACAATCCTGGGAGTTGTAGCGTCCGTTTTTACGTAGCTAAAAGATTGACCGGTTTCATACTTTGCGCAACGACTCCCAAAAACACTCAACAACATGTAACAAACATTCAACAGACTGCAAACGGACGCAACATGTAAAATCCAACAATGTTGCGTCCGTTTGCACGGGGCTTAAAATGCAGTTTTGTATACCTTTAAGTTCTTTAGCGTTGTCACGAGTTTCCTTGTCAATTGTGACGACTCTTTGACGACCCTAGAGAGTAAAAACAACAGGTATTCTGTTTAGCTTTAACTAAAACAGGTGCCCATAACCTAAAAATTTTGGTTTTTTATTAACTGCACAATACTATGAGAACCTTTACGAAGAAAGGAAGTGGCACGGAATCAAAGGAGCTATGACGTACATTAAAGAACTATGACGTACATTAAGGAACACGTGACTGGGTGTTATATGCAAAGTTCCGAATAGAAAAACACTGTGTGAAACATTTTGCTTTCCTCAAAAACGCCATCAATATTAAGTTTTGTGCTGCGAGTAACTTATTATTTTTTTTACGAGCTGCTGATTGGTCGACAACTGACTTTCTTGGAATGTATTTTTATTTTCCTGTAATCCGATTGGTCAACTTTGTCTAAGTGGCCCCGGTTACAGTAGTCGCACTGTAAAGGAAAGGATAAGTATGTATAAAATCCCGTTTTTCAATTGCCGAATTTATGACTCATGACGTCAAATACGAGCCTGTAAATTTCATGACCAGCGGAATAGTCGTGCCAAAGAAGTTAATACCTTAAAATTTTCTAAAAAAAAAAATCTCAGTTTGTTCAAAAGGCCACTTTTTTTCATCAGACGTTTTTATGGTAATCTGTTTTTTCAAAATAAAAACTTAAAACAACTCCTGTTACTTTCACGAAAAGGAAATTCGATTACCTATGGCTACATAAAAGTTCTAAAAGATCTTAAAAGAGATGATCAATGAACTGAGCCGGAAAGCATGAAATTCCTAGTTTTGACTTTCAAAAAATGAAGATTATTCATAAATGTCCCATGTAACGTACCTTTTCGGTCCTTTTCATGCTTTCCGCGTCAATGAAGACACTTGCTCCACAAAATCTCAATAACTGGCTGAGTTGTTCTGTAATTTTTAAAGGTAAGAAATAATACAAAACAAATCATTTTCAGCCCGTTCTTTCTACATAGTAGGGAGACAACACTGGCTACCAAATTCAGTGTAACAGCCACAGACGGACCACAGTACTTAGGGAAGTGGGAAGGGGGAAAGAGGAAGGGGGACTCCTTGCATTCCCCAGATATACACTCCCCCCCCCTCCTTTGCCCCAGATATCCTTTCTTACCCAAATACAAACTTTATATCTGAGGCGATGCTTGTCCTCCATTTAAAACCCTAAATCGCATGCACCTCTTAGAGGAAGTGGTTGAAGAAAGAGATAACGTAGAGCTAAGGCTTGCTGTCCGTGAAAATAACAGTCCAGTTTCTTCCACTTTTATGAAGTGGCGAATTTTCATTACGTCTACTAAGTGACTGCTAAATGATAATAACACGCATCATACATTACCTTTAGTGACAGCAGCACTGAATTCACCTAAACACAGGACTTCATAGTCTTGAAATAAAAGTGCTTCCTAAATAAAAACAAAACAAATTACGGAATTCCCAGGCAATCTTTAATCAGTAAAAATATTCACTGAAATCGAGCCAAATTCGTTTATACAGATTAAGTCGTACTTTGTTGCTTCTGGCTGTTCTTGCTACTCGTGGAATAGAAGCTTGTCCAAGACCTGCATCACCTTTTACTTCATAATCCACCTAAAACGTGCGAATCGGAGATCGTTGTTAAAGAAAAGTATCTACGTATCGTTTGCCATGAACTGAAATCTCGGTCCTTCTCAGCTGATGCGGTGAATAAAACCAAGGCAAAAAATTCGATGTTACAAGACCGACACACTACATGGTTTTGTACTTCACAAAGATCTGATTACGTGAACTAGAGGTGCAAGGGTCGATGGTGAGTGTGTCGGTGTTGCTGCTATGTCAGGGTATTTGGCTAACTGCATACCCTGTTTATATGTCAAAGGATGGTCTCTGTATAAGGAATGAAAAGCGGATCAAAGCGAACGAAAATAAGGTGTTCTGCCTTTTGGTTTTAGGTTGAGCTTTCTACATTGCTTGTGGCAGCATTAAGAAACCTAACAAAGAACCCATAATGAAACGGTGATATCACCTCTGAAACAAGTGATTTGGCTTGGTTACAAGCAGCAATCCCTGTGAATACAAAAAAAATTACCATAGCGTAAATAACACACCGCGACATGAAAAAAAAAAAATGTAAAAAAGGCAGAAACAAAACCAATGAGATGGGATCCCGCTTAGCCTAAGCATGCTTTGGAGTAGGGAACAAAGTGATACATATAGTTGAGCATATTAGAACGATCTTTAGACGATTGTATGAACTAAATTCGTAAAAATTTCGCGCAATTTTTTTTCCAAAAAAAGAGATAAAACCAGAACCAATAGCAAAATGCTCAGAAAACAAGATTTCGTTACTAGAACCCCGCCTCAACTCGTTCGGAGTAAAAAGCCGTGGGAATCTGGAAACTAGAATGGCTCTCGCACTCCCGTTCGCTCTAAATTCTAATCGATGCACTTTGTGTTTACGAGCGTTGTGAAGGAAGGATTTTAATTTTGATTTCATGTGAACAAGATTTTTAATTTAATCAAGTGATTGACTTACATCGATGACTCACAATCCATTTTCCAAGAGCCAGACCCAGTAGGTACTTCATGGTATAACTATGACGTGTCACCTGCATATTCTCATCTGGAAGAAAGAAAGATCATTCTCGGTTCTTGTCATTAAACGAGGTAAAAAAAATTGTCTGAACAGTTCAGAATGATGGAGCATTGGCAGTTTAAAATTATCATTTTCATTGCGACACTAAAAAGTAGTTTTCATGCATTTTCGAGACACTTGAAAGAGGAAGATCTGCGAACGATTGAACGCGAGAATCTATGAGTGCTAAAAACTGGTAAATGCTATTGCTATAGAGCTCGATTTTTCCTCAACAGCGCGCTTTCATTGGCTAATGTACTTTGATATCACGTAACATCCAGCGAATGTGAAATGTTTCAGTCGGGACCAGTCATAAAGTGTAACAATCGCAAGTAGGCGGTTTAATACGAAGATCATATTATATGATGCTGAAAAGCTAAGTTAGACAACATTGTATGCAACCGAGATGGACTCTGTGATAGTGAAAAGGTTAAATATGTGTCAAGGGTACGTTAACTATCTAGCAGATTTTGCCAGCATGTAGCGACATACCAGTGGTCATAATCACGTGACTTGTCTTGCTGTTGAACTCGCTAGCTAGTTTTCCACGATACATTTCAGCGAGGGTGCGAGCTTCAGCCTGGCGAACAACATATCACAAGAGTGAACAGAGCGAAAATACAGTTAAACCTTTGCTCATGACCACTCTTATTTACTCTCGCTTTAACCTCTCCAGAACGGCCATATTTCCACAACAAAAACTAAGCTCCCTAGGAATGTTAAAGATGGTTTCTTTTTGTAAAGGGAAGGAAGCTAGGTCTAATTGGCAAACGCTATATGGAAAAATTTATATATGATAATATTATAAAAAAAGAAATCTGAAGTGGTGCGGCAACAAACTGAGCCTACGATCGCAAACGTATTTATGGTTGACGCCACCCTTCGCCTGAAAAGGAGAGAGTTGGTAACCGAAAATACGTTTGCAGACTGCATCAAAGCACCAGAACCTCATAATGAAGCACAAAACCGCCCTTGACAGCGTGCTATCATGCGTAAGCCTGCAATACATTGAAGGAGAAAACAGGAAAAAGGGTTCAACCAGCGCATAAATAGCGGACACCCTCTATTAAGCGGGCGCTAAGCCGGGTCCCGAAATTAACGTCTTATATTTCCCTTTATAACGAACCCCTGTTCAGAGGACACCTCTATTAAGCGGACGCGGACACTTAAAATAAATCGTACTTGGCTAATTTCTGTTGTTAAAAACCTCTATTAAGCGGACACCGGACTGAATTGACAATAGTAGTATTGGATTACTTCCTTGAAATACGTACTGTAGTCGATTAATAAAGATAAATCAATACATTTAGCTGTCAATAAACTGTAGATTAGACTGATATCCGGCAGTATAATTATCATCCGCGATCAAAGTTCGCCTAAAAGTCTTGCGCAAAGTACAGCACAGCTTCCTTATTTTCCTCAACAACATGAAACTTAATCACAGTACAGAGTAACCGCTGAATGTCAATTGTTAACAAAAATTGCACAACTTTTCAGGGGCACCCAACGACGGTTTCTTCCTAAATGAATTGAATGCATTTTAAGCGGCGCTATAACATTTGTATCTGATCGGTCATCCTGGGGCAACTTGAGTCTTTTCGAAATTGCTAGGGCTTCGGTACTATTTTCCCGAAAATTTTAGATGCAATTTAAAGTTTTGCAAAAGTAAGACTTGTTCTCATTCCTCTCTCCGTGACATTTCCAAATCCGAAACTTTTAGGATTCTTTTTTCTACGAAAAATAGCTTAACCTGGGGAGTGAAATGCGAAAAATTAAACTTTAGAAAATCGTAGGGAATTTATAAGATAAGTAGCTTAGAAAATTGTACACGAATGGAAAAGTCATCTAGAAATTTTTAGCCTTCCTCAAGCTATAGAAAATTCCAGGCAATTTTCCCTTCCCTGAACAGATATTCTACAGAAAACAGTCGTTGGGTGCCCCTGATTTTTACAAACCTCTATTAAGCGAACACCCTTTATCAAGCGGGCGCTTGGGAAGGTCCCGAAGGTTTCCGCTTAACAGAGGTTTCAGTGTATAATAACTAGAAATACGTGTATCGCAGAACCTCGTTAAGCAAACTCTTACCAACTGCTGCCTGTTTAAACGTGTCGCAACAAAAGATAGCTGCCTGTCTGTAGTCCTGTCCTCCCTTTTATTGTCCAAGCTTTTCTTGCTTATCACTTTTTTGACGTTAGTGAGCACCAAGTCGGGCGAATGACTCCGTTCATGTGACAACTTCTCCCGTGCCACATTACTGTGTGACACACTAGTGTTCGACGCATCGTCGCGTGACACACCATTATGTGACGAATCCTTTTTCGACAAATTGTCATGTGACACTCCTTTAAGTGAGCCTGTTTTGGTTGGACTCTGTCCCCTGATCGGTGAAATACTAGTCCCAGGTTTTCGCGAATAGATTGAAGACGAAGACTTTTTCATGGTAGGTGATGATCCTTTAGACCGCGTCCCTGGAGACTGGCCAGGTTTCTCTAAACCTTTGCCTGCACGTGTGAACAACAAGCTAACGACTGGAGACTTTTTAGGCACAAGATCATGTGTCAATTTTCTTCTCTTTACTAACAAGAGTGAACCAGTTCTTGATTGAGGGCCGTCCCTATCGTCAATAACAATCAACTTGTCTTCGTCTTTTTCTTGAGATCTTTCGATTGAGTGGTTACTGCGAGGAGGAGAAGGCGTCTCTTCTTGACGATGCTCAACTTCTGTGATACTCAAACCATCATCATCGTCATCACTCGGAGACAAAGGACGCTTCTTTCCAGACTTCTCTCCTGGACTAAATCTCTCCGTAGTACTTTTGTTTCCTTGGTAACCAAATCTCCTTGGCAACTCTGTTCTCTTTACTGGCTCACTGCTTGCTGCATCTTCGCACTCGCTACCTTCGTCGGAAGACTGCCCCTCCTGTTCTAGATAACGTGAGACGTTTTTCAGCGGGGTGGAGAGCTGAGGCATTGGAGGGATGCTCTTTGGCGTGAGTGGCGGTGGTGGAGTTAGCGATGGCTGGATATCTCCATCATCAACTAAATCTGCAAAATCAATGTGCTATTATGTTTAGCATTTACTGTATGCGTCTTATTTTTTGTACTAAGTTCATTTTTACAGCTAAAGGATTCCTTTTTGAGTTAAGGAACCAGATCTTACTGAACTGACCACTCCAGAAATACCATAACATACCATAATACTCTTTGTTTGCCACTCCAAAATTTTGCATAAGCATTGTCTTAAGTTTCTCTTGGGAGTTAAAATAGCCCCAAGAGAAACTGAAAACAATGCTTTATGCAAAATTTGGGGTGACAAACAAAGAGCATTATGGTATGTTTTGGTATTTTCTGGAGTGGTCAATTGAATATATGTCTAGATAACACGAAGAAGAACAAAATGCCTTCAAAAGCGTAAAAAAGAAAAAGCGAAAAAAAAGTAGTATTCGGAATCTTTGTTCAAAATAGTGTTACCACATGAAATACTTCTGCACAGGACGACATCAGCAGCAGCAGCAGCGACGAGAAAATGAACAGAAGAGCACAAACTCTAAGGAACAAGATTAGTGAGACAAGAGTTGACTTCCACAGTATCCCAAATAGGCCCTGTCAAGCTACAATGTCATTCACGTCGTACAAAACCGCCTTGCTTGAGAGCAAGAGACGCACTAAGACAAGACAAACAAAAGATTTAAGGCCTGTTTACATGGAGGTGGGGGACCCCAGGTAGGTAAGGTAACCCACTTTGGTGGAGTAACCTGCCTGTCCATGTAATATCTTACTTTAATTTGATCACGTGTACATTATAAGTGGGGTGACCCACCGCATGTTACCTCACCTATTTGGGGTCCCCACCTCCATGTAAGCATGCCCTTACGTCATTTAAAATGGTAATTTCCTTTGTTTGTCTTCTCTCAGTGCGTCCATTGCTCGCCAGCATGGCGGTTTTGTACCATGAAAATAGGGAGCTTAAGCAACGTTGACGGCGACGTCAACGAGAAGGGCATAAAAGCAATAGGTTTAGAATGGCAAAACAACAACTCTGCACGTGCATCACGCTTTTTTGTAAATTTCTTTGCCGTCAACGCACGACTACGACGTGAAAATGCCTAATTTCACTTTTTGTGGAGGTCATGAACAGAAGACAACAACTTTCGTTTTCGTTTCCTATTCTTTGACACAATCCTTTAGAATTCAACTCCAGAAAAATTTGGCGACATTTGACGAATTGAACGAGATGGAACAAACGCGTTTAAGTTTGATACAGAGCGAATTCACTTTTTAAGTGACGTTTTGTAGCCGTCGCTGTCGTAGTTGCTGAAGCTCCCTAATGACCAGCTGCAGACAGAGGGCCTAATAGTGTTCTTACCGGCTTCTTGATAGTTTATGTCGTCGTCTTTAAGCGTATGTTCTTCGTCTTCTCTATTCTCGTCAGTTTTTGCAAGATAGGCCCTTAATTCTTCCATTTCTTTTTCCATAGCCTCTACGTCTTGCCGAAGAACGTCCATTCTCTGTAGAAAGCAATTACCAGAACAAATACAGCAGGCTGTGAGTATAAATCCCTCTGAACTGCTGTCAGTACAGCGAGAGTATAAACACGTTAGGAAATGAGATACATCATCAGTTTTCCCTTAGTTTTTCCCCTTACTTAAGTAAATAGAGCAAAAAAGGAGAGGGTATTTCAGATTGAAGACATACATAAGCAGAGACTTTCGAAGAAGTCCTTCGTCCTATTTAATATGGCCCGCGGGATCTCTCGTGAATTCCTCGCTCGCTCGGCAGCTTCGCGGCCTAAAAAGCCCTGGCAAAAACTCACAGCTGTGAAAGAGAAACTCGTGAGGTCGACTTGTGGGAAGTATAGCCCAAGCAATATTCACTGATTTTTTTTTTTTCGGCAGTGAATTCGCTGCTTTTGAGAGAGTTTTGGGTCGGGCAAGGCTATTGCTAAAGTGGCCTACCGTACAACGCTAACGAATACCACTTCAAGTGGTATTCGTTAGCGTTGTAAGGTACCCATACAAAGGCTATTTTCACACAAAACCTGATAGCTTTTCATGCCGACACGAAAATCTTGCCAGTATAGTTTGAACATCTAATCCGACATGTGACTTTCCACTTAAGAAGTCAGCGTTGCGCAGAATAAGCGCCGATATCACCTATCTTGTGTGTGAACAGAAGCCCTTTCCAGTATGGTTTAGCGCATAAGCCATCCAGTACAGTGTGAACATAGCCTATAGACACGAGAATGGTGAACCCCTGTTTTATAGTTTTTATCATCTCCTTGACTTTTTAAAACAGTGTACCGAGTCTCAACGAAAATTTGGCATATTCTTTTATTAAAGAATCACCATCATTAGAGTAGAAATCATTGATATTATATTAAATGATATGAATCTCAATAAAGATTGATTGAGAAACCTGAGTTGATGCAGCAGCTTCTGACAGAAATGTGGAAGTCGATGCTCCAGTACTGTCCAATGCTTTATAAGAAGCTACAAGGATGAAGATAATAAAGGTTTTACGTTGCACAATAGCTTTGATGTGGTAGGTAGGTAACGTAAATCGGTTCAAAATTTGTGTTGCTATTTACTTTACACAACCATCAATGAGTTGACAAGACAAAGTGTCTGTCAGCGAGATATTCGATGACTTCTCCCTATCGGCCACGTTACTTACTTACTGTCAAAAAGTATTTCATCTGGAATTCAGTACACACTGCCCTATTTCTGATCAATGAATCTACAGCCCCATTTTGTGCGTCTGCTTCCGTTACCTATTCTTAGAAATTGGTTTGTTCCAAATTTGTTGACGAGGGTAACGAAACCAACTAAAAGTTAAAAAAGAAAACTTATTTATTGGGTGAAGATCAAAATCTAAGGATATAACCATAAACGAGAAGCGTTTCAACATTAGACGCTGCTTGATTAGTATAACATACCTGGAACTGGCCACCAAACTAACATTCCAATGCTTTATGGGTGGCAAATTTATCTAATTATTTTCAGGAAATGATATCATTAACTACCCAACTCAGGTTCAAATAGCTAGGTCAATCAACCTCACTAAACGAACGCTAAAAGATTGAAATTCATAACTTCACCAACTATTTGTAGCATACGTGCCGCAAAGTGAGTCAGTCGAGGGTGTTGAAAAAAGATTATGATGCAACGTATCTTTTTCAACTGCAATATATGACTAAACCAAGCTGGAAGCAAACAGGTTCAAATTTAAACTGTACCAAGAATAGCTCGAACTACCTACCTCCATCATCGTCGTCATCTTCGTTTTCAGAAGGAATGAGCTCTTGAGAAAAAATCGTCACTTCTTCCTCCTCATCGTCACTGTCATGAGTATTATCTATTTGACTTTCAGGCGACTTCCGAGATTCTTTGGGAAGAAAAGCCGGCTTCAATAAACTTTCATCTCCAGAGGAGTCTTCCTCTTCAGCGTCCGTCAATGAAATTTCATCGTCAACGACACTGCAGGAATTCCTAACGCGAATATTGCCAACAAAAGGGTTAGACAATTCTCCTTTTGCCTCAGATTTCCTTAAGAAATCCTCCGATGAATCTTCAGTTTCGTCGCGAGCTTGTGAAGCGTTGGGTGAATTTAACTGGTCAACGTAACAATCTTCGACTTCTTTGCCTCGAAAATGTTCAGCGCTATTGTCACAGTTGTTTAAGGCTACCGGGCTATCTTGGGAATACCCATCGCGTTTCTGCACGGTTCGAGTTCCTGACCAATCAAATGAATCGCCTATGTTATCAAGTCGTCGCTTAACAGGACTGCATGGAGATGAATGCACGCTTTCCACTTCAGCTGAAGGACTATCTCTCAAGTCTTCTCGTCCAACGTTGTCGTATTTCGACGCTTTACTGTTGGCCTCAGACTGTGAAAGACGTGGCCCATCTAAAACTCGATGAGAAATGCTTTCAGAATAGGTTCCTTGCTTTTGTATGTTGTCTAGTCGTTTTAACCTCTTTGGCGTTTTGTTGGCGTTTATTTTTGATCCATGAACTAAAGTTTCTGTATTTGTCTCTTGTGATAAATTTACCCGCTGTTGTTCCGAAGAAGCGCTAGTACCAACTTCAAACTCCATGCCTTGACTTAAGCCTTTGATATCAACATTCATTGAACTACGATCATTATTTTCCAGTACTGAGACATTGACTTCACTCCCCCTACTAAAAGAACTGCTGACGTGCATCGCAGTGCCATCATCGTTATTCTCCTGCAATTTTGGCGAATTTGAACAACGGGGACTTCTTATACTCCGCTTTCTCTTAACAGTTAAACTCTTAGAATGGCAGGTTGCTGTACTACTCTCATTCATTTGCACATTCCTTTTGGGGCTGGTAAGTTTTAAAGGAGACTGAGCATGAACATCGAACACGTGCTTGGTAACAGTTTTGACGGGTGGTGTGGGAGGTATAATTTCACTTTCCGTGAGCTCTGAACCGTTTGTTTTTTTCTTGCCGTGGCAATTTGACATATTCATTTCCACCCCTTGTGACTCTGGCTGCTGTTTGCTTCTCGGTTTCTTTGGATGTGGTTCTGCCCACGATTTATCCATCTCTGTTTCTGTGTTGGAATGTTCTGCATGAAATGCCGGTTCACTAGGGTCGTCTCTGCGATCTGTACCCTCTTTTTGTCCTTGCGATGGAGCGTGCAAGTCATGTAGTACAGAGATGCTCTGACTGGTTCCAAAACTTTGAGTTCCATCGGAGCCAGTTTGTAACGATGCAGCCTTTTGGCTGCCAGAAAGCAACCCAGTCACACCAGGGGTTTCACTATAGTCTAGAACACCTATCTCTTCAATTTCAGCCTCGTTCATCTCTCCGTTATGTTCTTCGATGCCTTCTTGAAGAGAAGTTTCCACACGCTTAGTCCTCTTCTGGCTCACTATCTTGGCTGGAGTTTCACAGCTGTTGTTTCCAAACAAACAGGGCGTGAAATCATCCGCCTCCAGTGAACACTGTGTTGGAGTCCCACTTGAGGTGCAGCCTTCCTGACTTAAGGGTTTGCATGTCTTTGAGCGATTCTCCGCAAGTTGACTAGAATATTCGCCCTTTTCCATAGTATTATTTTTGGTGTCGCCTGTTTCCTTGCCTTTTAAGGAATTTATTCCACTTGAACACTGTGGAGTTCTCAAGGTTTTTCTCTGAACATGAGTATCCTCATCATATGCAGCATGGTCTTGCCCTGTAATAAGTCGTTCCTGGTCAACAAAATCCTCTTCGTACAACTGGGATCTTTGCTCAGTTACATTGAAACTCGCTTTCTGACTTGGGTCAAAAGGAAACGATTCAGCTAAATGACTTGTTTTCAGTTCATTAATTAAGCTCTGTCCACATGTACTGTCCTTAAGGTTCTGACTTAGAAAAGACAGTTTCGGAGATGGCGTAAAACCTTGGGTCGAATCGTCATGGTCCACAGCATTCTTGACTTGTGGTGCAGAAGAGTGTTGCCTTTCTTCTTGAGACCTTCCTTCTGCTGTCTTCAAATCTGATGAATAATCTTCGACGAAGATGCCTCTTTCTTTAATTTTATGCAATTTTAAGCTCTCTTTTCTCTTTGAAGCAACTTCCTTCTTCTCTTCATGAGTCTGATCAGCATACACATCCATTGGTTCAATAACTGCTGACTTGGAATTTTCTGATGAAGAGACACTGGCTGGAATCATTTCATTTGAATCAATGCTCTTATCGGTTGAACAAGAATAATTGACCATCTCAGACTGATGACTTTGACTCCGTTCATCACAGTCAGTAGTAACGAGGTCCTCTGTTTGTTTCTGCTTGCTAGAAACCTCACTGTTCCTTGGTGTCTGTTTTCTTGCTGTGGTCGGTTTCTCTGAGGACAGCTGACTTAGCGAAGGAACTTCAGATGTTTTAAACTTCTTCTTGGCACTGCCTTCGAGGCTGAACTCATCTCTTGTTTTGAAACTAGTTATAGAATCTACAGTTCGCTTTTTTGACTTCGACTCAGTTGTTAATGATGTCGTGGGAGACTCTGTCAGCAGCATCTTGGACGTTCCCCTTCTTTGCCTTTGTTTGACGCGTTCACACAAATCCGAAGAATCATCACTGTCCTCACCGTCTTGCAAGTTTGCAAGACCACGCCCTTTTTTACGGGGTGATGTTTTCTCACCCTTGGGAGTACTAGAACTTGAAATGTTGTTGACAGTTTCGACTTGTTGCACTGCCTCTAAAGACTGTCCCATATTTGTCTCCTTATCCAGAGTTTGGGCTTGTTGCAACTGTTCTGCGGCCTTGTCTAAACGAGTACTATTTTGTTCGATCTCTTCTTTGTGCATTGCGTCTTGAGAGGTACTACTATACGAGGGCTCGTCAAACAGCGATACCAAACCCTCAAAGTCCAAGCTCTGCTCAGCACTAGTTTTAACATTTTCATGTGGCAGTATTGTATCAGAACGTTCCGGTAATCCTTTATCATGAGTCTCCCTTTCTTCATAGTTTCCAGCTGGTTTTTCTTGGATGGCTGAATCACAAATAACGGTCGAGGTCAGGTTGTTTCCTTCAATGCAATGATTTTCTATTTCTGGTATTTTGGCGGGGATGCTATTAGGTAACACATCGCAAACTGTCTCGTCGGTTTCTGTATAAGCGATGCTTCCTAAGATCTGCTTGTTTTCCTTATTCCACCTCTTAAATTTTGCCTCGTCATCATCATGAACTGGATTTTCACCACAAGCATTACCTCGAGTTTCATCGTACATTTCTTCCCTGTTTTCCACATCACATTTTTCATTTGCCACCAGCTCGTCTGTTTCATCGCCCTGGTAAGTACTAACATCATTCTGTTGATTATCTTCGACGTCACTTTCATTGCAAAAGCCTCCAGCTGAATCACGAGGTTGAACTTCCAGTGACTGCAGAATCGAGACACTTTGCATGGTGTCTAAGGAAGTGCTCTGAGGAATACATAACAATGTAGAGTCGGCAATTTTTGAGTTGGTAACTGCCACTATATCTTCTTTGCTAATTGCTGTGTTCTCACAGTTTACCAGGTTTTTGTCTCCAAACAATCCTGTACTACTACAAGGGTTAGTACTGATGGACGAATCCGCCTCAGCAATTGTTGTTAAGCAAACAGGTTTTTCTCTCTGCATGGACGGATTCAGTTTACAATCGTCTTTTTCACCTGCGTCTTCTTTCAATGTGCTCAAAGTTATTGTTGAAGGAGAGGAATTATCACTTGGCGTTAATTTTTCTTCTGTCTTTGGGTCCAAAATGAAATCTTTAGATGAACCTGTAAGCACGAGAAAACAAATAGTGTTACTGCAACTTTCGACGCTGGATAAAACAATATAATGGAGGCCAAAACCTAACAAGCTACTGTTGGTGATGTACATGTATGCACTCCTGTTTTATATAAAGTGTAAACCGTGAAACCCAGTCAGCAATCTGAAGCAAACTACAGTGTACTGCTAGCATCAGTTATCCTATTCATTAAAAAGTAAGGCGGTTATTCTATATAGACAAGGCGCAAGATAAATACACTGTACAACTATACATGTAAGTATCGTTA
Organism: Porites lutea; assembly: GCF_958299795.1. Classification (NCBI taxonomy): domain Eukaryota; kingdom Metazoa; phylum Cnidaria; class Anthozoa; order Scleractinia; family Poritidae; genus Porites; species Porites lutea. Next base: position 15,287,982 of record NC_133203.1, on the reverse strand, counting down.
GTCCATGCAACTGTACACTGTACATTATAAAATTTCATTTTTCCAAGTTTATGATTTTAGGTAAAACTTCAGGGTGGCAAAGAAGATCAATCACCTTCAGTAGGAACCGGTTTAAAAGTCATGGTATCTATCAAGTGAAGCAGGTCATCGTTGCTGTTCCTCCCAACATCTGGGTCCTCTTGAAGACTCTTCTGTTCCTGTATTCTTCTAGAATTTCTTGTCTTCCTAGTTGTTTCTGCTTTGGCTGATTTCTTGGGTTTTGTTTGTGTCTGTGTCAATGGCAATGGTCGAAGCGATGACCTAAAATTACAATGTATAGACAAAAATATCAAAAGAGAGCAGAACGTGTGTAGTTCTAGACAGTGATATGGAATTATAAAAAAAACACCAAGCCAAGGAGACTTGGCAGACTTGCAGACTCTCACCCAGCTACTGCATGGCCTACAATGTGTATTACTTGTACAGCATTATAATATTGTTGTAAAAATAGCTTTAAAATCAAGGAATTAAGCAGTAAGCTTCAAAAGAACTGTAATGCTGTAATGTAATACAGTAATGCTGCATCACCTTCTTTTTCATTTATATCATTAATTAAGAAGAGATTTAGACCAATAAAGCTGAAAAATAAAAAAATAATAAAAAAAAACATTGGGGTGGGGAGGGGAAGGGTGAGACACCAAATACCTGGTCAGGTCTGACTATTTTACTTTAAAAAGGTGCATGGAAAAATTCACAAGCCAGACATTACAGGGCTGTCACTAGGGGCTATAGTGGCCACAGATTTCCCCCAGACTACGATGTATGACAGTTGTAGCTCTGATAAGCAACCAACCAAAATGAGAAGGTTTAGTGGTCGCTTATAAGAATTGTCAAACAGGGAGTCCCTTTCAAAAGGAGGTCCCGACACCGAAGTACATACATCTACTATGTTTTCGATGTTGGCACTGAAAGGGGTCATGGAGCAGCTGCTCGGAAGAGAAGTCAAATAGGTGGGTTTGACCGACCCCAAACAGTACTAAAACAGTTAGAAGAACGACATGTCATTGTTCCCTGCGAACAATTAGGAGAGAACTTACGAGCAGTTCCTGCACTACCCACTGAAAGTTCTTTGTTTACTCTGAGTGACGAAGTTCACATAGCGAACAAAAAAACCCCGTCTTGCACAGGTGGTTGCTTGCAAGAGGTTAAATACAATAGAAGACAATAAACCATCAGGCCAAAAAGTGGTCACATTAGTTTATGAAAGGTGGTCATTTACAGAGGTTCTGATTATAGGGTGCTGACTGGGAAAATTTTCGTGTTTTTGACAGCTGGTCACTTATGGGTGGTGGTTGCCTACCAAAGGTGGTCGCACATGGTGGTTTGACCTAGGAGGGCAGCACTTATTCTATGGAGGGCACTAACTTACAGTGAGAGGAGGGGAGTCCTCAAATTAAAAACAGCAAAGTAACAGGGAAAAAACATCAGAACAGAATTATTATAGAACCCCTTCCCTTTAGATATTCTTAAGCCCCGTACACACTGATGCTTAAACATGTTTTAAAATTGTTTCCTTCTTAAAACCTGCTCACTGAATTTAAAGTGCAAATTACAAAATGTACTGATTTTCATTTGAATCCTGTTTGAAATAAACCTGTGATCCATTTTTGCATGTCTGTTTTTCATTTTTTAAAACCTGGTTTAATTAAACATGTTTATTTGGTGTGAATGGGACATTTTTGTTTATAAAAGTAAGGGGTACTTAGCCTGGCAAAAGTTCTTGATGTTAGTTTGGCTACAACCTTTCTGTGGAAGGGCACTCATCTGCAAAGGATGCTCATTACATTGACTCAGTGGTATGGTCTGAAATCGGTACATGTATGTTTTTTTTTTTTTTTAATTTACAGGAACATGGTATGCTTGTTGTGTTTTAATTTTCTCCTAGTTTTAGAGTTCACCTTCCTTTGTATGGTAATGATTTATGATAATGAGTTTGAAATGAACGAAAGCAAAATCTTAACCAAAGTTATAAGTGAAACACATCACGCATGTGTGGACTGTACAGTACCTTATGTTCACATTTGATACAATTTGAGGAGGCTGGCTTTCCAAAAAATGTCCAAAATTTTCTGTATAGGATCAAGAATGACAATAATATTAATTTGCTTTTCCAGCTGCAAACTGTAGAGTGTGTTACAGTACATCTTCACTCTTAGTACCAATGACCATTAGTATGTACTCTTTTTACAAAATTTGGAGCAGAACTGAATTACCTAATAAAAATGTGACCGTAGTTAACTTTACAGTTAACCAGACGTTTCTGTTACTTGTTTGGCAGGTTGAATAGGTACAGTGTAACAGAATCAAGTAGATACAAAAAACAATTTTAATTTTTTTTTTCATGCTCTCTTCTTGTACAGCCTGTAAATTCATTGAGCAAATTGTTAACTGCAGTGACACCCAGTATAAAGGCGAATGTGGTACCCTAACTGGACTTGTAGAATACCAGGTACCCTACAGTACGTGATCTTGACCATTATTCACCACAAATCTTACTGGTACATTGCACTGTATACATGTACATTGTAAAACATGTACAACTGTATGTCTGCTTACATTATTTCCACAACTGTCATAATTACTGCTCTAGGTTGCTTTGTTTTGCAGGTTAGAGTGTCTTCTACACTGTACCACATGCAACTTAAATATTCTACCCAATGCACACAAGAGTTGTACATTCATAAATTGGATACAATTTTTGGTCAAAGGCAGTGCTTAGTGCAAAGTTAAAAAAATTTGGGGTAACTTTTATTTTCATATGAAATTGTTATATACCATTTTTATCTATGTACACAGTAAACTGATCTCTTGAAGCTTTCCGTCTACCCTTTCGACCTGTCGCATTTTTTCGAGGTGTTGGTTGAGGAACAGAAAAAGAAACCACACTTGAATTAACATCTGTGTTGGGTCCTTTCAAGGGCTGTGATGGTGGAGAACCTGAACAAAGATGATAAGAGCTAGTTGCAATCATGATCACACAGATTAAAGGCCGGGTTCAGACACTAACATTTCATGAGCCCAACCTGGTAATACTTTGAATAAAGTACATGAAAAGTTTGGTGTCTCAAACAATAAGGATTGCTTATTTCAATTTGAAATACTCAGCTGTTCTTCCTGCCTTGCCAAGCTGGGAAATTCAACTTTGAAGTGACAATGCTTTAATTCAGATGCCTAATTTATAAAATTATGTGCATAACTTAATGCATACATTATTATTACATATTTTGCAAGCATTTTGACCAAAATGAGCTTTTTTTCAGCGACAGTGTAGTTCAACTTTGGAGTGACTATGGAACAGCGCTTCAATTCATGTGGACAACCTGATGGTATGTTATTACTATGTATTTTGCAATATTTTGGCTGAAATGAGCATTTTTCTCCAGTTCAGCTGGAATTAGGATCGTCATCTGACTCAATTCAACCAGTCATGAAATGTTTTGTATCTGAACTGGGCCTAACATAAATAAAATTTGCAAAGTCAAAAGTCAAAATTTATGTCTCAGAATACCCAACAACAAGTGCTCCAGGATAAATGTAAGTTTTGATCCATGTGAAAGTGAATTTGTAGAAGTTTTTTACTATAATAATAATAATGAAAACGTATTGCTAACAAATTACAAAATAAATTATTATACTCAAATACTCATACAATAAGAAAATAAAGATTGAGACTGGTCTGTACAGTAACAAGGTAACAGTGATTTAACCAGAATTAATATTTCTGGAATGTTATTTTGTTGCAATAAAAATCAAATCAGGTATGACAAACTAAACTGCGCAAGTGGCAATGGTATTAAATTTGTTAACGGTTTTGTACTGTGCTTATGAGCCCTCCGCTTAATTATTGTGATTGGCTTATTTACAGTAAATATTCCTGAAATACACCTGTATTTTCGGTGTTTAGTAATTCTTTCATCGATAGTAATGGGAGATATTTTAAACTACGTCATAAAAATTTTACTAGCGCAAGGGTGCTGGCATAATTTCTAACATTTTACATATCCTAAAATATTGACAATCTGATCACCTGTAGGAATTCCTGTGTCATCTTGAACTGCTCCTTGTAAATTGCGCACCGCAGCAACAATTTCATTTAGCTTGGGATTTGGAGTCAGGCTCCTAAAAATGAAAAGCAAAGTTTGGAATCTCTGCAGTGTGCTCATGTAATGTAAAATGCATGCAGTACCCTGTAGATAAAATTGTATACCAGCAACTCATCAAAAAGGTGAATTTAAAAGTTTATTTACACAAGACCAACGATCACTAAGAAAAAGTTAAGGGAGTGCAAAAGCTCTGAACCTTTAGGATGTCCAGCCTGCAAAGTTGGTGTGAGGAGTAAATTTTTTTTTGGTGTTGTCTAAGGACAAGTATGTTGCCAGGGACTGCTTAACAGCTCATAAGCTCAAATGCTTGTGTTACTAATGAGGACCATGTTACGCTTATGCTTGGGCTACTAGGGGACCAGACTTAAGAGGTGTTCAACCACTTTTTGGCTTACAGACTTACATAATTGTGGCCTGTCAGGGAAAGAAAAAGGTTTGGAATCAGAGGAACAAAAAAAATAAAAGAACTTACCGTTTGGATACAGGAGTCTTACAAAGAGGACAGTACCACTTGTTTTTGGATTTCTTGCTGCTCTTTTCAAGAACTTGCCTGATGCATTGACTTTTTCAATGAAAGACAGAGTTGAAAAGGTTAAGTTTACTGAACAGGCCTTATCTTTTCAGAATGCATACTGTAAAATTCTGAAAATAAGCTCTGGGGATTATATTCTTCAAAGGCCCTTTTTGAGGGGTTCATTTTTGGAGGGGTTCATATTCGGAGGGGCTTATCTGCTGATGGAAATTTGCGTTTCACAATCGATTGGGCTAGCCTTATAGTTGGAAGGACATTTACCATTTTTGTTTTGTGTTACATAGTATTTGAGGGCAATTTCCAAGTACAAGCCCCTGGGGGGCTTATATCAGGAGGGGCGATTTAACGGAGGGTGTTTTGCATTACGAGTTTGGGGGGCTTATAGTTGGAGGGGCTTACTTTTGGAATATTACGGTACTTTGGCCCTATTACAATATGAATTGTACTCCACTCAGTCCCATTACCAGTACTTCTTGTCGGCCCTAATAACATTGTATGTGAGAAATAGCATTATTATGAGAATGCTGCCTGTACAACAAAATAAAATGACATGGCCGGAGATGTGTGGAAATTTTAAGCAAGTATTTACTTATTTTAAACCTCCTTTAAACACTTCAGTGTACTTCAGAGGTTATGTTTGCACAAGGTAAGCTTTTATGGCACATAGTGGCTGATTACAGTGTACAAGCAATGAAGAGTGAAGCCGCGTTGCAAAATACTTTTGCAATTACAATTAATATTGTCGTCGAAGGAAAGTTCATAACACTTACCCACAAAACTGGTGATTACACTTAGTCGAATGAGGGTCCTTCAGCAGCTCAAGGCTGTCGAAAAGAAAGGAATAAGGCTGCGAATTAAGTAAGTCTTATTTGTTATAATTATAAGAAATAAATAAACATGGCGTCTTTCGTCTTTGGGGAACCCACGCTAATTATTAAAGCTTATAGAAATTGTACTCACCATATAGAACATTCAAGGCTCTTTTGCATTTGCTGGAGCGCATCCAAGACATCTTTTATCTTCACAGACATGATTTAATTTGTTTTTCGGACTAAAATGACGCGAAGAAGTGTCAAAGTAACAGAACAAACGACGCCATTTTTCTAAATCTTCGCGCCACTATCGCGCCTCGAAAATTTACTGGAACCCAGTTCTCCTCTTCAAAAAAGACAGATAATTTGTATTACATACATGACATTACATCTATTCTCTGACCCGTAAAGACCGAAGGCTCAGCGAGGTGACGAGGCACTTCATGTAAGTCTGCAGTACGTGTTGGTCTGCAGAGTTCACGTTCGGATCGCACGCGCACAAATTTTTTTGTTAGTAACATGTAGAAATTTTATAGTGCTTTAGTCCCGCAGAAATGGAGTATGTTACGATAGATTTTGACGACCTGGAGTTCTTCGAGAGATGCGGAGGGGGATCGTTTGGATCTGTGTACCGGGCGAGATGGAAATCACAGGGAAAAGAGGTCGCAGTGAAGAAGTTGTTGACTTTGGGAAACGAGGCAAGTAAACCCACTCCAAATTTTTTCCTTGTACACGCCACTAACAGCGCTTATCTCGGTATATTCTTCGATAGTTTAAAAGTTTATAAGAATGATTTTTGACTTTTAAATAAGCCTGTGGACAGCTGATCTTTTGATATGGTGCGATGTGTGGTTTGTTTGAAACCTAACAAATCAACTTTCTATGTTACATGTATGTGGAATTATGAAGGTCATAAGCTTATATAATTTGATAGAGGTTGAATTCGAATTGCTTCCTTTTTGTTTATTTGTTCTAAGACAAAAAAAAAACAAATTAGACGTTTTATTTCTAGTCAAAGCCACTTAATGGAATAAACTGATCAGTTATAGGACGTCATATCATCACGGTGTACGTCTCATAACAGTATGGTTCTCTACGTAATTGAAATCAAACGGTTTCATTTTATGATCAATCACGCTACTTTAGATTTGATGTCTAATATGAGAGATTAGTCTTACTATTTTTAGCCGATACAAGCTTCAATATATTTGCTATTTTAAGTGCTCAAGGCTTATTTGCAGCAAATTAGTACTATTTTTAGACAATTCTTCCAATTTCAATTCCAAAAAAAAAAAAACAATAACTTAATTTACATCTCTAACATAATATTAAGTGTTCATGTGATTGTTTCCATCGTAATCCTTCACCACTGTATGCTCATTATTATCATTACACATGACTGTGTGCAATACTATACCATTGATAATTCATTCCTTTTTAACTATAATTATGGCATTCCTTCTGCATCAGTTTATAGTATGTAATGCTTTGAGACTCATATATTGATATTATTGCAGTTGAATGCCTCAATGATATTGCAAGTATTTTTTGGGTTTTCTCTAAATAAAGGGATTGATTTCTCTTGTTGCCAGTAATAGCAACAGCTTAAGTACTATTTTGATATTGGCTGTTATGCGGGTGTCTTCAAAATACCATCTCAGACTGTAATAAATTTCTACATGAACATGTAGTTCTACCTATATTTTCTTCATTTTGACTGATGAGAGAAATCTAAGCAAATTACCACAAATATATTTAACATTTAATTGGCTTGGTGGGTAAGGCATCACATTGCAGTTCAAAAAACTAGGTTGGTGGTCCCATATTAATGCTTTAATATTTCAAAAATAAGCCCTAGGGCCTAGAGTCTTAAAGGACTTTATGATCTGGCACAAAATGTGATTTTTAAAAATTATGAATTGCCTCTTTCTGAACACAAATTTTGCATTTTAAACTTGAAGGAAAATGTTGAAAAGTTGATGTGGGAATGTTTACAGCATATCTGAGTGTAACTATCAAATGTTTAACAAGACCTAAACAAAAAGTAGTTTTGCCCTCCAACATGGTGGCCAATACAAATGATACTACTTTGTTGAAAAATCAAAGTGCCATAAAATATCTCCCTTAAATGCGTTTTCTTTCAAATTTCAGGTCTAGGTAATTTTTATGTGCTCTGTCAATTTTTGGCGTCAGCAAGATTCCAACTCATTGTTTTAAGGAAGCATTGGTCATGTGATATCTTAATGCAAGTGGCCCCATTTGTATTATTTCAATGTACAAATGATGAAATAGCAATATTTTCACATCATCACCTATACATGTCTATTGCTTGATCTAAAAAAATGTGCTATTCCAGGGCTTAATATTCATTGGTTCTTGAGACAATGGGTTCGTTTGTTTCAGCGGTTGGAATATTTGAATAACAAAAACAGTGTTAACAAACAAGAAATATCGCTATTGGGGAAAATTTAAATAGAAGTAATAATTTTATTGGTTGTGGCATAACAATCATTACACCTCTGCATGAGCATGCAAACTTACAGGTGTAAATTACAGCAGGAAAAAACCTTTGTAGAAAGTGAATACCATAGTGTAGATCTATACAAGTACAATTGAACTTTCATTAAGCAGCCACCCTCTGTTAAGCAGCCAGTAATCAAAGTCTTGAAATAACAATAATAGAAAAGAATAGGAACTGAAACCCCTATTAAGTGGCCACACCCATTAAGCATCCTCAACCACCTTTTGGCCATCCCAACGAGAGTTCTCTAATTGTTGTCTGCACCTCTATTACGTGGCCATCAAGCGCTTGATACACTTAGTTTGGTTTTGTTTCAAGAATAAGATGAATGAAAATACAGTCAGTCATAGACGGTGAGGACTGAGTGTGGACAATTATTAATGCTGCTCCCATTATAAAGTTATGTGTCTGCTAAATATTATGTTCATGTTGTGGTTTTATAATGAGCCTATATTGAGCGGCCAACCTCTATTAAGCAGCCACTTGGCGGTGCCCCAAACCCCAAAGATGGCTGCCTAATGGAGGTTGAACTGTAGCATAATATCAAACAGTTTATAATTTATTTGGTGGTTTACAGTATGTCATAACTTTATAATGTAGCATGAATGGTATGTACACTGACTGGTAACTGACTGCTGTATATGTTGTGGTTCAATGTTATTGTTGGTTCAAAATTAATTTATTTCCCTTTGTTTTAGGGTATAGTGATGTGTGGTAATGAATTTAAAACAAAGGAAAGTAAAATTT
>NC_133203.1:15151728-15271728 GCF_958299795.1 Porites lutea | reverse complement strand
TTGGTGAAAAGAACAGCTGAGCCGTTCCAAATTGAAACAGGCATTGCTAATTGATTCAGATGCCAAACTTTCCATGTACTTAATTCAATGTACATGTATTAGGTTCGGCTCATGAAAAGTTCGGCATCTGAACTGGGCCTAACTGTCAAACTTCTAATTGTCTCAGAATATGCTGCCAAAGGATGCCTTTTTGATTATCTGACAAACAACCAGCTAAACTTTGGTCAGATCCTAAGGTGGTCAACTGACATTGCTGTTGGTAAGTACAGATTGCATGTAATGTATGTTTACAGTGTCAGTCAAGTCAAGTCAACTTCATTTAGGCAGGGAACTGTCAGCCACTGGCTTGTATCAAAAGGGACCCTGCGTAAATTATATGACTACATGATAAAAATTTAAAAATTAGAAATTACTTAAAAATTCTGTACAAGGGTTTTAAAAAGTAAAGAAAAGTCACTGTAGATATTTTCGTTAACATAATGCATGTAAGTTCATTAGCCAAAGGGTGCTACTATGTAATGCTACTGCATGTCAACAAAATGACAGAAGCAGAATTTACCCACAGTTAGTGTCAAGTGTAGTTAACTGTTGGTGTGATTAAAGTGCAGATTTGCCTCAGTGATTTTCATTTGACACTGTAAATTGGCTAATTAATAATGGTTAGTCATTCAAGACAGTTTTTAATAGCTTCCCATGCACTGTAAACAGGACATTCTTAGGACTTTATCACATGTTTCCTCCCTCGTGGGAAAGGAACACATGACAAAGCCCTAGAAATGTCTGTGTGAGAGCCTTAAAGAAGTTAATTCAAAAACCCGTTTTGTAAGCCTGCTGGAATTCAATCCACAACCGTCCACTCACAAGACCACTGCTTTAATTCTAAGCCAACTTAACTACGGAGTGATGTAACTCTGCTACTTTTTCATGTTTTGTTCAAGGAATCAATTATCTACATAATGAGGCTCCAGTTAAAGTGATTCATAGGGACTTGAAGTCTAAAAATGGTAAGCTTTGCTTTGTTATCAAGGTTACCTGTTTGCAAATAATTATTCACTTTTTTAAAAAATATTCCATGATGTGCTTCTTCTAAAATTTTTAAGAGATAACACAAGTAACTTTTTTTATCTGTTTGTTTTCAGTCGTGATTTGCTCTAACTTATGTGTCAAGGTAAGTGGCAAATAATTCTGAAATTATTTTTGATTTTTTTTAAAATATTACATTACTGTAATGTTAGGCTTTGTATGTTCCATATACAGTGTAGACTGTCTAGTGAAAGTTCTGTAGCAAGGATCTATTATTTTTTTCAACTTAGATTTAGTGGTGTTGCTTCTGTCAGTTAAAAGTAATTTATTAATAATTGTATTAGTACACAAAAAGAAATATATATATTTAGAGATACGATATGTACTTTAAAGTATGGATTTCAACCAGCTGTAATCATGAAATGAATGCAGGTTTTGAAAGCATGCTTGTCTTGATGATAGATGTACAGTACCACTCAAAAAAAAAAATTGACAGTCTCGACTTGAGACTTGAAACTCGATTCACTCATCTCAAAGCTCGCATGATTAGAGTTTCATGACACGAGAATCAAGTCTCGAGACACGAGAATCAAGTTTCGAGTTTCAGTAAACTAAGTCTTGCATTTTTGAATCTTCATCACTCAAAAGGGTTTCAAGAAAACAATTTTTTCCTCAAGAAAAATAACAATAGCCATTTGCACATAAATATGGCAAGAATCAACTAGACTCTTTCAAGAACTGAGCTTCGAGTCTCGAAGATCCAGACGCAAGTCAGTGAGTGACTGTCAACTTACTTTTGAGTGATACTGCACACTGTATTATTAATTTTTAGTAGTGGCAGAGCTTCTTAAACCATATGTAATGATGTGAATTCCTGCAATGATACCTATTGTTAATTTTGGGAAAAGATGCCTTTGAATCTTTCTAGAAGGTTGTTGCTTAAATTTCCAAATATATTTTTACTGACTTTGTTTTTTATTTACTGTATGTTGTAGATTTGTGATTTTGGTACCTCAAAATTCCTTGCCAACACCACAAAAATGTCACTTGTTGGGACATATCCGTGGATGGCACCTGAGGTGATTAGCATTTCAATTCTCTTTACTTTTAACACTGAGCATCTTACAGAAAGTATTTGTTGAATGATTTTCAATCCCAGCAGAGGTGGGGTACCCCCATATGAAAGAGATGGCGATGTTCATCAGAAAATTAAAATTAAACCTCTAAATCATGGCTTGGGCTTTGTTCGACCCTTAAAGGAAACTTACACTCCAGCGCAGTAATAAGACTTTTTTAAAAGATATTTCTTTGTGCACAACCCTAATTGATATTTTTGTAGGACAGGGATAGTTGCCTGCAGTCCCAAAAATCTTAACTAAGACCAAAAGCTGCAATTTCTACCCCTAAGGGAGGCAAAAAGTATACCATCATTTTCAAATGGCAGTTCCCCCCCCCCCCCCAGGGGTTTAATGCAGCGATGTATGTATCTACAAATGCATAATAATTATGTCACACTGACCTAAAATGTTCATTATTTTTGTTTGGAATCAGGTCATCCAAAGCATGCCTGTGTCTGAAGCTTGTGACACATTCTCTTATGCTGTGGTGAGTTGTGGGGGGAAAAAAAGTTGTTTGAAATTGAGATAAGCATAAATTTTTGGTGAAAGTCAAAAGGAGTACTTAAGAGGTTACTTAATTACTTACTTCAACCAGGATTCAGATGGACAAAGAACCACTTTGCGGATGTGCTACCTCCAGAAATCATTATTTATTTATTTATAAATTATTATGTTACAAAATGGTTTTAACAAAAAGTTAATGACCACTCTGCAAAAAGCTTACTGAGAGGTAAATTAACCTCCCCAATCTCTAGAACACTACTGTTTTAATGAATTGCTGTTTTGATTTCAAGATTAATTTTGTTAATGACACAAGAGCCACTGGGGGACTTTACGTACATGTATCTTTCTGGTTACTACATGCTAACATGAATCATTTATATGTATGTATGTTATTTTTGCAGCTCTTGTGGGAGATGTTAACTCAAGAGGTACCATTTAAAGGACTCATGGGAGTTCAAATAGCATGGCTGGTGGTAGTGGATGGAGAGGTACTGTGTGGATAGCATTATATGCTGTCTGAACATGATACGTTACTATCCTGTGTCTGCACAAATTATTAAACCTCTCAATTTATTCTTAAGTCACTCCTTTTTTTTACTAAAAAAAACATAATTATTGGGGAATGGGACATGCATGAAGAATCATAGTCCCCTCCTAATTGTTGTGAAGGGCACCAGGAATTATTATTATTTATTCTAAAATCACTAAAGTCACTCCTTTTTTTACTAACGTAATTATTGGGGAATGAGACATGCATGAAAAATGTTATGCTTCTAAACACCTCTAGCCTTAATAGAAGACAAAACAATTGTGAAGAACCAAGATGGGGGTCTCAAAGTGCCCTTGTTTGACCTTTAGCAATGTCATATTTAGATGCAAAATCTCATTGGTTCCTAGCATCAACTCATAGTACCTCCAACCTTATTGGCCCCTGCATCACACAAACAAACACACAAAGCCACAAGATACATACATACCCTTAGACCACTAACACATGAGCTATTTTTTTCAAAATAGTTCAAAAATAAATATGGATCCCTGGTCAAGTTTAGTTGTTCTGATGAGACAACAGTTAAAATACAGTCAAACATTGATGCATGACCCTTCAGCTCTTTTGTGAGAACAGAAAACCAAAAATCATTTTTCCCATTAAAAGCATTGCCCTTCGAGCTTCTTTGTTGCAAGTGACCACCACATTTTCATTTAGCATTTTGGCTGGGGGTCTATATATGTAGGGTATAAATTACAAAAAACGAATGTGTGATGGTTGTTTTAAAATCTTCCAGCGATTGACCATACCAAGCAGCTGTCCTGGAAAGTTTGCAAATCTCATGAAGAAATGTTGGATAGCTGACCCAAAGGTACTATTAACTTAATCAGCTGTTTATAGAGTGTTTGCACTCACGTGGCCAGTATCTATGGAAATTTATTGGAACAAAGAAAGTGTTTACATAAGAAAAGAGTTCAACTCCCAGAGGACTGGTTTGGGACACCAACATGGCCACTGTTTCATTGTTTTGGGACACCAATATGGCCACCGTGACATCATGAGAAAACACTCTATAATCAATATTTTTGTTTCTTATCAGTTATGGTACCTTTGGTTTTGTAAACTTAATGTTTGCATGCTCGCAGCTAAAAAAAAATTCTCTTTTTTCCATTGACAGAAACGGCCTAATTTTAGTGAAATACTGACAGAACTGAAATCAATGGATGGTGATGGTAAGTATTAAAATATTATTATTTAGTAATAATATATTTTTTTATTTGTCTGTTTGGCCGACTGCATTCAGAGGCACTAGAGTTTTGAGGACCTAAGTTTAATGCAGCTGTACATGTAACAAGAGAATAGTTATAACACTATAAAAACTGAAAGTACAAATTATTATTAAAAGGCTATTATTATTATTATTATTATTATTATTATTATTATTATTATTTTTATTATTATTACTACTATTATTATTATTATTATGGATTCATTGGTATTATTATTAAGCCATGCATCAGCAGTAGATGCAAAACATGATGATATTGCACTTTTTTTTTCAGCATCCTTACAGCAGGAGACTGATTCTTTCATAGAGCAGAAAAAAGAATGGAGGTACAAAAATTATTAGCATTAAAAATATGAGTACAAATAGACCTTTTTACCGATACGGCGGCCATATTGAATTAATTCGATGTAAAGAGTATTATAGGATGCCCAGGGGGCATGAGCACATTTCATTTGTGTTTTTGAGCGCTTTTCGGAACATTTTTTCTTAAAGTTTTCTTAGAATAAGATTGTAATGAGAGAGAAGATCCTTATGCCGTGTTTGGATGTAATAATGATCGCCTTTTTCTAGAAATATGGTCTTTCACTGTATATTTCTCGGGAAAAAGGCGATCATTATTACATCCAAACACGGCACAGGGATCTTTTTCCCCATTACAATCTTATTCTAAGAAAAATTCAAGAAAAAATGTCCCGAAAAGCGCTCGAAAATACAAACGAAATGTGCTCATCCTATAATACTCCTTGAATCGAATTAATTCAATATGGCCGCCGTATCGGTAAAAAGGTCTATTGATAACCGAAAATCACCCCGTTTTGCCCTCTTCAGCGTTTATTCATGTACATGTAGCCCGAAGAGCTTGTGGTGCCAAGCAAATAATCTGGAAAAAAATTGTTCAAAATAATTGAAGTTGTAATAAGGCTGAAAATTCCGGTTGTTGAAAGGCAAAAGGTCGCTTACATGTACCCATAAAATTAATTTGGCCACTGCCAAGAAACGAATCCAGCTAGTGATCAAAGTGAAAGAAACAACTCCAGACCTTAGGATTGCAACTCTGGCACTTTGAACACTTAAGTCTCACCTTTTCCACATGACATGCTAGCATTTAATACGTTGATTTTTTGTTGGTTTTTTTTTGACTGCTTGATTTTTTAGTACAGTATTGGACTAGATATCATAGACAATGTATCATATGAATTATAGCAGAAGATAAAATAGTTTGTGTATTTATCTTTTACCTTTTAGCAATGAAATTGAAACTACATTAAACAAACTGAAAAAGTTAGAAAAGGATCTGACGGTTAAAGAGCGAGAATTGCGTGATGTAAGTTACATACAATATTAGTGTTTTTGTTGGGTTGGGGGAGGAGTCGGTAGTTTCTACAATTTTGCTTACAGTTCCTGCATGTAAGAAGTGCTCCATGTATCTTGCTTTTTTGCTTGTTATTAACATAATTAGCAATTACTGGGTATGGTTTAGTATGATCTGAAGAATTATGGAGATCGAGGAGGATGTTTCGGCCAAGGCGGATAACACCCTCTGAGATCTGCATAATATTTTTAATTGTTTTGTCATTCAGCCAAAATAATTCCTAGTTTAGAAAACAAGCTAAAACTTGCTTACCTCGATCGATGTTAAGTTTTCGTCTTCATTTTCCTTTTACTCAGAACGTTCAGGATATAAAGGGATGTTTAGTCTAGTGGGTATTCTCCAAATAGCAGATGTCATTCGTTAGGTTGTATTCTTGCCATGTTTTTAGGCAGTAGTTCGGTTATTTCTTCTTCGCAAAACGTTAAATGTTCACCGCCACTTTCTACTGCGTTATCAAAAAAAAGCAACTTCTTCCCAGGTCTTCTCAGTGCCCGTCCCTTTTTCTGGCGATTATGCAATTCTGAGGTCATTTCAGGATATCGCAAAAGTCGTCCAAATTTGGCCAACGCTAACTGGGATTTGAGCCAATCAGAAAGGGAGAAATATTTTGAATTAATAATATTAGGCCCCTAATGGTTACATCAGAGTGTTATACTGCGTAATAGCCTACTATTTATTTCACGGGTTAAATAAACACAGTTGTTAACACTGATTATCATATTTTGTACAGAGAGAGCTACGTATTCTTGAAAAAGAAAAGGAAATAAATGAATTGCAGTCAGTTTCCAAGGTATGTGACACTAATAAAATTACAACAAAAAAACGTAACCCAAGGGTTGGCATAACTGTCTCGAATTCTCCCAACCCCTCTCGTGTTTATATCAGGCTATGCAAACACGGAAAACGTTTTCTATTGCTTAATTATATATATATAGATAGGAGAAGTGGAATTGGTATGTGTAATCAAATGGTGACGAGTGAAATTAGGGAATAATTTCACGCGCTTTTTGTCCAAATCCTAATAATTTCCCGAGCCTTTAGGCGAGGGAAATTAAGGCTCGGGAAATTATTAAGATTTGGACAAAACGCAAGTGAAATTATTCCCTAATTTCACGATTATACCATTTGATTACCTATTAATATCATGGGTGACGAATTACGTTAGCAATCTTGGATTTTTGACATGTTTTTCCTGGATCGTATCGATCGAGAATTCCACTCCCTCAAATGTTTAGACCTTAAATTTGGCTTGTAAAGTTCAGAATTTTTAAGACTATTTCGACAAAATACCTGTTAGAATCCTTCTTGATGTTCTCTTGTGTGTTCAGGTTTTCTAAAGCGTCTTTTCCATCTTCATTCACGGCATTTTAAAACTTCGTCGCCATCTTGACACTGAGAAGTAAGAAGGTTGCCATGGCAATTTTGTAATTTCACATGTGTAATTACAAATTAACGCTGGAATTTCGCGCCAAAATTAAGGAGTAATTCGTCACCTATGATATTATTGTAGGTAATTCCATGGATAATAGAAAGACTGTCTTTCTATTATCCATGGTAATTCGTTCTCAGGTTAAACCAGATTTTTCTTTGTCTCTAATGAATAATTAGTGCTAAGAATCGAAGGAAATTCTGAAACAAATTAGTTTGAATACTGTTTTAACTTGAGAACGGATATTACATACAACACAACTACTGGGTCAATATTAGCCAATTAATTTACAGTCGTAATAAACTCTGCAATGACGTATTACATGTGTAAGATTACAGGAACGTTCTTTTATTTCAAGAATCTGCTTAATCCAGTAAAATTTCTTTCAGGTCCTGGACAAACATGACGTCAATGCTTGGACACCAGATGATGTGGTAAAAGTTGTATTATTATGATTAAGATCAGATTCTGCTCTCTTTAATAACAAATACATGTAGTTGATTCTCATTTTTGACATTTTATTTTATGTCATTTTTTTTTTCAGGCACTGTGGCTTCAGCAAGTTGCTCAGAATAGTAAGTCATCACCAATAGGCTGTATTTTGTTGTCTCTAGTACGTATCTTAAAGTTCCAAAGGAAATGACCTATGCTACTTTAAACTCGATCGCGACTTTTAGAGACGGTTTCTACTTTCGGGGAATCTCTACTTTCTAAACGCTTAAATGTGTACCGTAAGTGGACTGTTCGAAGGTATTACAATCCGAGAAATGTAAAAATGTACACACACTGTGTTACTACGTGTTTATGTCCACTCATGTAAGAATTTACACGTTTCACCCGTTTAACGCATAAGAGACAAGTAACAAGAATATTTCTTGTCCAGGATCGATCTTGCTAGCAAATTGTTTTTCGCAATTTTAGCAAAAAAAATTGATTCACAAGAAAATTTTGTGTGACACTCACCTATTACAAGAGTACCAGGAATGTTACTTTTTCGATTTTTGCGAAATTTGCGGACTCCTTGAGGCCCCTCTTGGCCTTTCTCATTCTAAGTCTAGAATTTTGTTAAATTTGTTATTCTTGCTACTCTTGCGATATTTGCAAGTGAGTGTCGCACAAAATTTTCTTGTGAATCTTTTTTTTTTTGCTAAAATTACGAAAACAAATTTGCTGGCAAATTTTTGTTAACATGATCGATCCTGGACATGTCTCAGTATTTTCAACGATATAGCCTTGACGGTTTCTTCTTCCTCAAAGTAAATCAAAACCACTTACTTTAGTAACAAAACCAAAAATGCCCGTTTTGATGGTCTGTTTGTATTTCTATTTTTTTTTTTCGATAGGTGGAGATAAAGACCTGGTCATGTATGTGCCTTTGTTTCTAGACAATCACATCACTGGTAGAAGGTAAGAGCATTAACTATAAGCCTCGCAATATAACTTTGTTACAGCTACATTAGTTTGTATTTGCAGCTTGCAAGTATAATGTTGTTGCATGATTAATACAACAAATGGTATCTTATCTATACAGGCTTCTCCTACTCACAGAAGACAATCTTAAAGCCCTAGGAGTAGAATCATATGGCTACAGGATTGAATTAATGGTAAATTAAACGTGCATTATTTTGTCATAACGTTACATTCAGTGACCTGTGGCTACCTCGCTGACAGCTTGAGAAGTAAAGAAAACGTATTACAGGTTTATCAGTGGTTTATAAAAATGATGGAACCATATTGTTCGTTTCTTTAAGGATGCAAAATATATGATGCCGTGTATTTGAACTGTCTTCAGTGTATTGACAGCTGTGGCGCTTTTTTTATTTATATATATATATTTATTTATTTACACCGGAACAACTGGTTTAGCATGAACCTACTTTAAACAGAGTCGTGTTAAAAAAATATAAAAATTAAGAGAAACATTATACAAAGAGTAGCACACTAAAAGTACGTAAGACATGCGACATTGAAAAGATCCAAGAGATGGCCTGGCGCTTGAAATGCCGTTTCGTCAATGACTTGAACGTATTTAAGTCCGTTGAAGATCTTATATAGGCACGTGCACCATTGATCCTAAAACTGCCCTGGTACTTGGTCGTTTTAGCCAAAGGCAGCCGCAACTGATCACGTTGTCTGGTGAAGTGAGAGTGAGTGGATTTTGTGAGCGTGCCTAAGTTCATTCACAAGAATTCTGCATGAAGGAATCAAATTTATGAATCACCACCAGATATCACTTGAATTCAACTGAGAAGGACCTACCAAAAGAAAGCAATCGAGAACATTCAGTTCAATTTTCCGCTTAAATTCGAGAAATATCACGAAGACTTGATCCAGTGTTTGGAATTATAAACTAAAAATGTAAATGCTTTCTTTAGTCAAAAACTTTGTACTTTTTTTGTGCCGTTCCTTTATAGGAGCAGATTGTACATTTGAAGAGTGAAAGCGAGTCTATGATGCATTTTCCTCCACTTGGGGCTATGGTATGATGTACTTTATTGTTGTGCGTGGCGTCTCCAAAACAAGGAATGAAGTAACAGCCTAACTAACACTGTTTATACAAAAACGTGAAGTTTGTTCTTAATAGTTTTACCCACAACCCTTTAATCAGTGCAGGAAAATGCTGAAGTGTCAATGTCAGAAGTGAAGTGCTAATTGAGGAAACTGTGCTTTTTGCCCCCAGTGTCGCGTACGGAATTGGAACTGTCCTTTCTACCCAAGGGCTAAACCCTTCTCCTCTCTTTCGACAAGAAATTGCATTAACCAGCTTAATTATTAAAGTGAAGTAAATACACACTTGGGAGTAATCTAGATGGTATTGTTAATTTATAAAACTGTAATACGATGTGGTTTATAGATCGATAAGGTGGTTTGTAAATGCTAAAGCTTAAAACCCCATTATAACAGTCTTTAACTATAGAGTACTAAAGTGATGACGTCATAAAAATGAAATTTCTGAAATTATGGGATTTGTCAGGACATTCTGAAAGGACAATGTCCAAGAGGCCTACTTGCCAAAAATGAGCATTTTGCGGCAAATTGTCTCTGAGATCGTAGCCCAGTTATACTCAGAAAACTCCATACAAACCCTTCTAAATTTTTTTTGGGTCGACCCAAAAAAAATTTAGAAGGGTTTGTATGGAGTTTTGCAAGCATAACTGGGCTACGATCTCAGAGACAATTTGTCCCCAAATGCTCATTTTTGGCAAGTAGGCCTCTTGGACATTGTTCTTTCAGAATGTCCTGACAAATCCCATAATTTCAGAAATTTCTTTTTTATGACGTCACACTTTAGTACTCTATTTCAAAATGAGTTTTCTTTAATTCAATTTTAATCTAAGCACAGTTCCCCAATCCATCCCACCTATACACTTGCACTCCGCAGTTGGTGACAAACTTAATCTTCTATTTTACAGAACGGTCTGTCATTAACAGACTGCAGTCCGGGCAATCAACAGCAACAGTCCAATCTCATTCTTTTGATTGGAAATCACTGCAGAATGGGACAATCTTCTCAGGTAAGTAGTGACTAGTTTTTTTGGCCGCCAGCACTTGGGTAACAGATTAAGGACTTTAGAGAGCTTGACGACAGCGGCGGCAACGAGAATTGTAAAAAAGCAATAGGTTTAGATTGGCAAAACAACAAATTTGCACGTGCAACATGCTCTTTTGTACATTTCTTTGCCGTACGGTTGTTGCACGACTACAACATGAAGCTTGCCAACATCACCTTTTGTCAGTTAAGACAAGACAATCATTTCCTTTTTCTTTCTCTGAACCAATATACAAACCTTTAGATTTCTACTCCAGAAAAAATTGGCAACATTAGAGAAAGTGAATTGGATGGATTAAGAACAACGAATTTTGAAGCAGCACAAGTTCACTCTTTAAGTCCATTTTTTTTTCTCAGAGAGGTCCCTTGAAACGTTTTTGTAAAAAAGCCAAGCCAAAAAATCATCTTGCCTTTATTATTTTGCTTCACCAGGAACACAAATGGAAGATGTTCATCGAGATTGATGGTGAAGAAAAAGTCTTGCTTCTAGTAAAGGTACGTTCTTACACACACCGTGAGAAAAGTAATCCAACTAACGCGGTATTTCTCTCGCGGTACATGATGTGTCATTTACCGGGATTAAAGCGGCCACACTCAAGCCTGTTTTTCTCGCGTTACTCGGTTCGAGCAATGCATGTATTACGCGAAAAACGTCAGAGCCGCTCTTCTGATTGGTTGTTTTATATCGTGGTACTCAGAAACCCAAGATAAAGATTTCAGTAGCTGTCACGGTCCCTTTCCCCACCCGCGAGGGGGGAGGGCCTATGCGGGGAGGTTGGGCCCGAAAGGGGTAGCTTTTTCAGTCCTCAGGTACAGAAATGAGTAGTGATTTCACTAGCTGAAGTTAAAGAAGGGTAGGCAAATCTTTATTTCGGTCTGCGAAAGGCCTAAATACGCCAACCGACACATTTTATGGCTTTGAAAAGACAAACTAACCTGGTTTAGTGATTTATTCATATTAAAAAGACGGTACATTTACAGCAGCTTAAAGAGATGCAGAGTTGTAAATTAGGTTTGTAAAAGAGCTACCATTTGTCAAAGGTAACGAAGTGGGTACCTTGTTTGTAAAAAATGGTAAGGGTATGGGGTACGACATCGGGGCAGAGCCTCCCCATATAAAACCTTAAGTTCCCGCCTCCAGGGTCGGACTTTGGGAAGGAGCCTCCTCGTAAAAAAAACTTTGCTGAGTTCCCCCTCTCCCCAGTCTCTGTTTTTGAACATCTCACGTTTTCATGGTTACCAAAGTGATCACAGTGTTAGTTCTGTGCCTTCCGAAACTGAAAGGCCTTATATCGCGAGAAAGAACGTTCAGTGTAGCTGCAACTATTGTTTTGTCTAATTAATAGTTTGACCCGTGACCCTTTTTTTTTTTGCTTAATTCCAGAGCGTTGCATTTCTGAACAAGTCTTCCAGTGAGCTTCAAACTCTGAATAAGGTATGACTTCCTTTCATTTTACGATTTCATTATTCAAGAAAGCCGCACATTTAGTTTATTGGTAACCTTTTCGCTGCCGTCGTTGCTAAGGTTCCCTTAAAATTGTTTTCGAAAACTTCAGTTTCGTGTCGCGTTGAAAGTGTTTGCAAAAGATTCCACTTTCTCTTGGATCAGTTACTGCTACATACCAGCTAGCCCATTTCTTTACTTTAAACTGGATTAGGTGATGTTGAGGTTGTTGGTGATTTTGTTTGTGCAAGTGTGGACGCAAGGCCAAGACGCATAGAAGTGTATTAGGCCCCGTCGACCGGAATCCGGGAAGGCTAAAACGACTTAATTCCTACATACATACTTAATTGCCTTCCAGACGTTTTGGTTTAAATTGTGAATACGAATTCGCAAATTCGTCGGATTCAATAAAATACTTGGTGGTATTATACTTGACTAACCTATTGCTCTGGTTTTTAAAGCCACCTTATGTCATGGACCGCTGGCAGCCTTGTACTGCAGATGCAGCTCCTATCGTCGAATGCACCGTTACTTACGAGGTACATTGTAACGTAACAAAAATAATCTGCTTAAAAAGGGACTGGGAGAATGCATGGTATTATTTACTGCTTGGGATGTGATTTACCAGGGTGGAGGCGTTTAGTTTGATTTGGTGTTAGTACCTATTGATAAAGAGTGTATATTAACTGAAGAATATTGCATTGTTGATCACTTCAGTGTCAAAAAGGTCTTTGAGTTCTCTTAACTTTTCTTCAAGTTTGAGTCTGTGAGTCCTAAAACTGCTTAAAATTGTGTGTCCTTCTCTTTTAAAATTTAACGAAGTGAATGTACCGTTTCTTTGGCAGAATACCGTTAAGAAGCCAAGAACGACAAAACATCTTTACACAGTTGTACTTCAGGAAGGTGGATCAACTGTTACTAAAACTGTGCAGTTAACACTGAAGCAGTCTAGAGGGACCAATGCTAGGATAAACAACCGTCTTGAGACAATTCCCTCTAACTCACCCACCCCTCCTGGGTCACCTGTTGTTAAGGTAAGCCAAAGGGCTGGTCACTTTCCAGTGTCGTCATTAGGAAATCACCAGTGAGTTAACGCAACAGGACGACAGAAAAGAGAAGACGGCAAAGCACTTGTGTGACAAACGTGACGGGACTATCACTTGCGTGTTTTGTCGTGATCTTCACAGAACATTTCATGTTTTTGGTCTTTAATAAAAAGATGTGCAAAGTTTTTCTCAAACATAATTATTTTCACGCTTGTCACACAGTGTTTGCCGTTCTCTTTCCTCTCCAGTCGTCCTGTCGCGTGAGTTCACTACTTGCTAGGGACGGCGACAGTGAAGGCGGTGACATGCGACAATATTATGAAGCGTCATTTTGAACAGAATCGCAATTATTCTCATTCGCCTGAATTCTTAGATACCGTAATCAGATTCAGAAAGAGAGAGAACCATTCATTGTCATGTGTTGAGTCGCATAAGTAAATTTTCGTCGTAATAGATAGGTGAACGCCTGCGAGCAGTCTTTCTGGGGAGAGGGGGGTGGGGTTGGGGAACTCAGAACTTCCCAGCTTGCTGGCTTATTTTACCAATTTCTCTTTAGACATTCTCAATTCTGTCGCCGTCGAGGTTTCTAAATGTGATGTTACATGGGACGAATCGCAATATGGCGATATTCAGCGTAACACAGCGTTTCAACATTTTTATGGATAGTGACAACGTTGTTTCAATATTGCAATACTGAGTTGCGAAAAGATTGTCGTTGCAAATTGTCCCGTGTCTATGAAAGGTGTCTATTAAACCTTTTATTGGATTACTCTAACGACTATTGTGTACAATTGACCTAACCTGGTTGTATTCGTTATTGTTGTATTACCAGACCTCAAGTTCAAGACGCTCGTCCCTCTCCAGTCTCCCACAGCCCCTATTGAACGCGGTTCGTCCGAAGCAGGAAAGTCTGGATCCATTCCCAGTGACATGGGCCCAGAAAGTAGCCTTAAATTGTTCTCCGAGTCCTACGAAGAGGCCTTTAGAAAGTCGGCAAAGAGTGGTTTCTTCTTCTAGTGCCTCTAGTTTGCAAAGCCGGCCAAACAACAATCCTTGGTGTGCGTCAACTGGCTTTCAGTCTGGGAGAGGTTTGTATTTTAAACTAGTAAGCACGTCAACGTTACGATCAAATAATTCTATGGTCGTACGCAGTTCCTTTGACCGTAAAACAAATTCTCCATTGAACAATCTTGTTCGGTCCAGCTGACTGGATGTTGACCTCTTTTTTTTTTCGTTTTTGTTGACCCTCACGCTTGGTGAATATCGCGTTTATTACCCTCACGCTTGGTGAGTAACGCGTATTATACCCTCATGCTTGGTAAATATTGCGTATATTACCTTTGGCGCCATTTGAACGGTTAACACAGGCTGACTTCTTAACTCAGGTTTGATTATCCCAAGGTGCGGATTTTTTTTTTCTCATTGGTTTTGAAGATCTATGCGTATACAATACTACCCGTCCGATTCGTCAGATGACAACGATTTCAATTTTTTGTTATAATTTACAGGCCATTCTCCTAACTGGGATGCAAGTTGGATCTCGGACAGTAATCCTAAACCTCGCTCGACTTCTTCCCCACCTGCATTTTCACAAGGAACTGGGCAAGAGTCAAGAATGAACCAGGAGCATCGGCAAGCACGAGGGAGGGGAGGCAGAGGAAGAAATTCCCGAGGGGGACGCGGTTGGGATCAGGGTTATCAACGAAGTGTCAGCGATTCAAAGTATGCGGCAAAGAGCGCGCACTTTCAAGACACCAAAAGGGTGAATGAGCGTACGATTGCTAGTGAAGGAGGTTTGCGGAATACTTCAAGAAAGGGCAGAGACTCTTCTAGCAAACGCTTAGAACGGAACGGTAAAACTCACACTCGGGATAGTGGAGCTGCTAGTAGAGAGACAAATAGTTCTGATAGTTCTACGCGTAGCGAAAGGGGAGAAAGCAGCATTGGAAGTGTAAATAGTAACGACAGCGGTGCTTGGTGTACCGTTACGCACAGAAGAGGAAGTTCCCAAATAACTGACAGCACAGATCCTAGAACGTTTGATAACTCGCTCGATAGGCGGTCTTTCGACCCAAGGAAAGATTCTTACAATCGGGGCAGGGGAGAACGGGGTAGAGGCAACCGGGGTAGTGGCGGCAGGGGTGGGAGTGACCGGGGTAGAGGAAACTGGGGTAGGGGTGACCGAGGTAGGGGTGCAACGCGGGGTAGGGGTGACTCGGGCATGGGTGGCCGGGGTAGGGGAGACCGGGGAAGAAGAGGTGTTGATAGGGGAGGCAGGTGGTAGATTTAAAATCGGAAAAGTTATTAGATTTTAGTTAAATAAGTTTCGGGGTTCGGATTTATTAGAGTGGTGGTACTCTATTCGCGTAAAAAAAAAAACACCCTTCTTGGTATTAGCGTTTTGCGTCCATATTTCGCGCGTGCGCTGTTTCCCCGAACAGTTTCTGCTTATTCGTGTTTTATTTTTCATCTTTCGTATTTTTCATTGCATTATCACTTTTAAACACGGCTCACTCGACGAATCACCTTTCCTACAACGCCTTTTTGTTGCATCACATTGAAAACTTATTGGATGTAAAAAAAAAAAACAAAAAACAAATAAATAATTAAAAAACAAACAAACAAGAAAAACCAAAAAATACTTACAAGACAAAAAATATAATTATATTACGAAAGGAAAAAAAGCTACTCATATAATGAATTGTCACGCTTCAGAATTTGACCCTCAAATGTTTGCATTCTAAATCCCTGTGGTATATCAAAATGAACAAGATACGGCAGGCTATTCTGCATGAAGTCTGTTTTTTATTGCCCAACGTATTTAAAATGGATTATAAGTTACCACAACGGTTAAGGTGAAAACTTCGCTTGGAAACAAAAGTTTTGGTTATCGAGTCGCTGTTTTAATTTGTTGACTTTTGTCTTGTGTTGATGAATTGTTCAGCGTCTGAATTTTAGGAGAAATGTTTGAAGATATTAGAGAGAGAATATGAATGAATAGTCATGTCTTTACGCTCCGTTTGGGGCTGTTGTTTTGCAGAGAACAGTAGAGAAATGCATCAATTCCTGTTAATGTTGATCATTGATTGTACTGTTTTTGTGCCTTCCTATTTGCTGTTTTCGTCGTTTTATCCTGAGTTGCATATTACGAACTGAAATGACTTCAGGTCTAGAATTCTTGTTTCAAGCCTTAGGTGTGCCAGCGTTGGTCCCACTCCCTACCAGAAAAAAGTACAAGGAAAAGGAAGACATTAAAGTAACGCTGGGGGAAACCTTTTGATGGAAACAGCACCCCATTTTGATGGGAGTCTGACACATCCCATTTAACCAGTTTCAGGGGACTGGTTATTCTACAATTAATTGATTTTAAATTTTCTCATTGGTAATTCTTGGTTTGCAATCACTTGACAAGACGGCCATATTGGTTGACAAAAACACTTCGGGGAATTTGCTTTGCATGCAGTGGAGGGAAAGACTTTTGGTTTTGACAACCAACCTGGCCGTCTGGACATTGGCTGCAAACAAGTCATACGAAGTTTCAAAGCGCATGTCTCCAGGGGCCCGTTTCTCAAAAGTCCCTTTAACTCAGTGTGGGGCCCTAAATCAAATATTCAATTCAAAATACTTGTGTATAAAGAATGAAAGCGCGAGTCATTGCTAAAAAGTCAGTCAATTTTGTTTTGTAACTGGTACTTTTATCATATTATCTGGAAAACTAATGAAACCTCGACCTTGAATGTTTACAAAACAACTTTCCCAAGCCGTGAATTATCGGGACTTTCGAGAAACGGGTCCCATATGAAAGGCATGTGAAAATTTAAAAGGACGTCCCAGCGCTAATATAATCTACGAATAAAATAGCAAAAATTTCCTTGTTGAAGAGTACAGGAAATTTCCGTGATTGTCTTGGTTTCTGTGTAACCAAGTAAATTATTTTTCTCAATTTTATACATTGATAGAATAATAAATTAATTTTCCAATTGAAACTGTCTTTTTTCTTCAAATCCATAAAGGAGCTTTTTGAATCTGCCACTCCTAGTAAAGGACGAAAATCACCATAAAACAAACAAAATCATTCCCTCGGGTTTTAGATCAGTTAAAGGGTTGTTCACATGGAAGGAGGAAGATCCCAGCACCAGGGAAGACCTTAGAAAGCGGAATAAACACGCAATTCGGGCCCTTCTGCTCTCTTTGTTAGCTTTGATAACTGCCTTTCAGCAGGAGCTGGCAGTTCTTTAAAACTGAACGTTTTTTGGTGACGCCAAACTAAATTGTGCTGTAGCTGTTCGGCTCTTTCGGTCTGTTTTTTCCTTGCCTGATAGAAGATTTAATTGTGCATAAGGATTGCAAGCGAGCACTGTTTGCGAAATGATATAAACGTGTCGATGAAAATACAATTGTTACGAGAGACGATGCAAGATTTCTCACCTTGCTCTGCTTCTCGCTCTCCCTCCTTGCCCGGTAATAAAGTCCATCAAACAATGCTAATGGAAGACCTTTTTTTCATTTAAGCAAATCCAGGTGTGAAATACAGGTCTCTTTCACTCAGGGATAAAAATATACATATAAACACAGCACCAAACAGCACATGAAATCTTCTGAGAAGCAGGAAATCGCCGCGTAATAGGCTAAAATCGCTCCTTCGATCCTCTCCGAATCGCGATGAACTTATTGAAATGGCCTTATGAAGCCAATAGCAAGCATCTAAGGCCACTATGAGATCTTCAAAATTCTCCAATTCGCTCTCTTCCGTAATGTTTTTTCAGAAAAGGAAGCAGTGTTTTGATCCCGGGTTTTGATTCATCTCTCTCACGAGATGGGTACTCGACCGTGTCAGGATTGAAATGAGGCACTCTAACAGTTTTACCCACGAACCTTTGTGGGTCGTGACGCACACCGCCTCAGTGTCACCCCGTAGATTTCCGAGAAGCCTGATCCTTTCTAAGAAAAGTTATAATTGTATGATGACGTAACTTTTCGCGGAAAGAGATAATTATAACCGTATAAAAACGGAACACCCTTTCTACAGATTAAACCGACGCAGCACAGTGAAGATATTACGAAGGAAACAAGTCGAAGAACACAGCTTAATTCAACTTGTTAGAGGTACTTCAACCCTTGTTCGTTTTATTCAAACATGTTCATGTTATTGAGATGTGTATGTAGGACTTAATCGAACCGTATTTTCACCGAGGATCCAGTCATGGCCGCCATGGGCTCCCTCTACACGCAACTGGAAGAATAGTACAATATAATTTCGTAAACTTGATTTCAGAAGTGTTAAAAACTGGAATAATCTTCAATGTATTGCAGCATACGCGTTCTTAACAAAAACAATAGTTTGCCTAATGTTACAACGTGAAGACCGAGGTGTTTTTGTCTAGTCGCTGTAGTCAATGTGAAAATGCTGATTAAAGCAAGTACAGTTGGATTTCAAACCAGCAGGGAATGCCTAATCACTCCCAAGTTTTAGTGATTAAATATAGGATCAGAAAACTACATGTGTAAGTGAATCAAGTTCCTCGATAGTTTTCCTGTATAATGTCTAGATTCACTACGTTTTTTAATCACTAATCTTGCACAGTCATTCGGCGTTCGGTAACTGTTCAAAGAGGCGATTTCATACCTAAATTGTTGTTGCAGCCAATGCTCTCCCTTTTTCTAGGGTTTTAAGGATATTAATAAGAACATAAAATGTAGAAAAGGAAACAAAGAACTGACTTTGAAAAATAGGTACCGATCATTTTATAGTCTTCAGCGAATTTATGCAGATTGAAGAAACACAATAAATTGGTCAACTACACTACAAGGTAATAGGAGATAACTTATCCTTTCAGATGAACCACTTTTAGCCCAGGATAAAAAACGTAGATTTAAGGCAACACCATGAGCACTGGCTATACTGAATAACAGAAATGTTTTGAAGTGAGGCTCCGATATAGAATGCCTCGTAGGTATGTAGGGTTGGAGTTAAACATTATCGATATAAATTCGGACATGTAGAAAAGAGATATTAAACCCACCGCTTCAAACGGTGTGCGACAAACGCAGACTGTAGACTCGCAGACTGGCAGGTAAACGAGGAAAGCTTTGTTGTGGAATGCTTTAACAATCCCAATCGCTAAAGTTTAAGTCATTTAAAAGTCTAGTTTAGGGATAGGGAATCTGTTAGAGCATTCTACAACAATGTTTACTTCGTTTGTCTGCCAGTCTACAGTCTACGTTTGTCGCACAGCGCCGCTTTCAATACAGAACTGAAAACTTAACGGTGAATTGTTTTGATGTCTGTTGTTTTCTGAACAGAAGATCAGAGTTGCTGGCAATATCCACAAAATGGACAAACCAGGATCGCAGTCCGGTGGACAACCGAAGAACCCGATGACTCAAGATGCAGCCGCCCGTATTCAGAGCTCTGAGGCGAAACAACATGGTGGTGGAGTGCCAAAAGGAGGCTTTTCTTCTCGTGCTCAATCTACTGCAGACAAGCGTGCAAACCAGAACAATTAGCAACATTTAAACAGGAAAATACACAAGCATTTAATTTATAAGTTGGGATTGAAATAAGCGGAGAAGTTAACTGAATAACTCTTATATTGATTAAATTGTTTTAATTGCACGTTCACGCAGCTGGCTAAGGGCCTTCCTTTGGTTGTTTTATCTAAGTAATATCAGAAACCCATGGGTTTCTGGTAATATATGTATCTTGAGATAAAATACGACTCTGTGGAAAACTTGATTGTTGCATGTAATTCTTAGGCTTGGCAAAAGACTAATAAAACTTGGTTTAAAAGCAAACTTTTGCGTGAAATGTTTCTATTCAAACACCTCTTGAAGTTACAGAGTTTAGAAAATAGCTCCTTCACTTTTTCACTGTTTCAATCCAACTAGCCTCAGCAACGAACTAAGCAGTGTATTTGCGGTTTTTCTTGGTATACCATGGCCAAACATTTTATTTTCATTGTCACACAGAAGCATGTACACGGATGTACCAAAATAAGGCCCAGTGGAGCTATGAATTTTTTTAGTTTTGTATTTAGATATGAAGGAAGACCGTCCTTTGACGTTTTTCCAAGAATCACAGGTGGACCACGTGAGTGACTTGTTTAGTGCTTGAGAAACCACCTAGTAAACAAGTATTTCCCAGAAATTTAAAATATCGGTCTTTGCCCCCTTCGTCCAAGAATCAAGTGCAAAGGGTGACCTAGGGTGCTAACCATTAGAGTTAAAAACTCAATTGGGGTGTTCAAAGCATAATGCTAAGCGAATTTAATATCAGTTTACCCTGAGAAGTGTTTCTTCCGTCACTATAAGCTTTGAATTAAAAAAAGGGGTAAAATTGTGTAGCGTTACTCTGGAAAGGCAACATTCTGTTAAGGTCGTACCACCCGAATTGAAAGGACTTCCTCATTTCGATTATATGGCAAGCAATCCTGTGTTCGATAAACAAGCCTTTCTAAGAATTTTTTTCATCGACCTCCGGCACAACTTGTAAACAGTCACAAGTGGGATTGGAACGTCTGACCAAAGACATTTAGCGAGGGAAGCTTACTTGACTAATCTGATTATTCTAGAATATTAAACATGTTTTTTTATTTATTATTTTTTATCATATACTCTGTTTTCGATAAGAGAATGTAACATTTGGAGGTTTAAACCCCCTTTTGATCACTGATAATAACCTAGGGGAATGCATGTTTAAATCTTTCATTAGAAATCGCAGGTGGTCCACGTGGCCATGAAGTTCCAAGAAAAGACACAAAACAAAGAAGAAAGAAAACAACCTGAATAATAAAGAAACTCAAAACTATGCATTTTTAATTTCGGACAATTTGACTCAGAGTCATCAAATATTTCAGTATTAGAAAACTAGCCTCGGTCAATCCATCAGCGGTTCACGCAAATCTGGTCAAAAAATTTTTTCATGCCATGTTTTTCTTGTTGACTAAAAAGACATAAATTAATTGTATTTTGAGGTGATGTTTTAAGAAAAAAATGAGAAGTTACTTTTGCAGCGAACTCGGTCATCGTATCTTTGACATCTAAAGAAATATTATCGGTTTTGCGGATTGCCGGATTGCTTTACGAACTACTGAAATTATTCTGACGTCAGACTTCTTTGTTGTAAACTTGATCTGTGACTTCTTTGTTATAAACTTGATCTGTGATAGGTCGATTGATGTTCCGGTGGCTCCGGTTGAGTTCGTTGCACTGTTAAACAGGGGTACACCTTTCCAGTATCACACAGACTGTGGACAGAAGGCTTGAAGATAACTACAAAATAAAAGGGTGAAAAAGTTATCCTATTTCAACTCGTTCGAGGTAATTCGTTATAATCTCTTTATTTATGTTTCTGTCTTTGGTTTAATAGAACTCCCTCTGCTCACGAGGTCGGAGTTTGTGAACTGAGGTTTGCAAATCGCATTTTAAATAAAATTGAACATTTATACGTTTTGTACTCAAACGAGTTTTAAAATCTAACTTTCGCTTACAGTGTCTCTTGATATATCTCTGGTTTTCTTAACTCTTTTTATGTGTAAGTTAAAACCCTTTTGAGGTATACTGTGGCTGCAATCGCACTGCCAAGATACATGTACTAGGGAGATTAAGCAACGACGACGGTGAGGGCAACGAAAACGGCAAGAAAGCAATATTCTTTGCAGTCGTTGCACGCCTTCGTGAAGTCCTCTTTTTCACCGCGTTTTGTGGGGGACGTGAACACAAAACAATAATTTTCTTTTCTTTTCTTGAGGTGCTTTGGAATTCAATTCTAGAAAAATTTGCCATTATTTGTCGAATTGAACGAGATGGAATAAACGCGACAAAGTTTGTAGCACGGAATTGTAACTGCGACGTCAGCAGCCTTGCCGTACGGGGCAAAAATTAGCAGAGAAATTTTGGGGGACTCAAAGCTCAGCTCAACTCAACTTAACTCAAATCATCAGATTAACTTACGAGAACAGGCAACATGTTGGCTTAGGGGAGGGGTAGGTGAGCAGTTTCCCAGAAAGGTGAAATGATCCAACAAATCTACAATTTTGGCTACAAGATTTGATGTACCATGAAAGTTAATAAACAAACTCCTAATCCACTCTGAGCACACTTTATGAAGATCAATAAAGAGTTCACGACAATGCAACAGACAGTTCGCTAAGAAAAGGTTAATTTTATTCGATTCCCGATCAACGACAAACTGAAACAACTTATTAAGTTAGGTAATTATTGTTGATCTTGCATCAGTGGCAGTTTTCACACTAAAGACGGATCCATCTTCAAAATCTGTTAAAATTGACGGAAAAAAGAATGGATAAAGTCAGACGGATAGTCCTTCCAAAATTAAGACCGTTCCATTTTCAAATTAATTAACAATTAATGAATGTGGCTGAGTATCTTATGAAGAATTATGGAGATCGAGGAGGGTGTTGAGGCCTCGACGGATAACACCCTCCGAGATCTCCATAATTCTTCATATGATAGGAAAGCCGAATCCAATAATTGTTTTATTATTCATTCAAAATAATTCCTAGTTTAAAAACGAAGCTAAAACATGCTTACCGCCATCGATTTTAAGTTTACCTTCGATAGTGCACGTTTAGGGTAGTTCAGCTCCGCAAATATTCTCCAAAGAGCAGATGTCACCCTTCGAGTTGTGTTCTTGTTGTTCTTGTTGTTCTTAGCTGCAATTTCGCGTAGTTCTTACTCTTGAAACGAGTGAAATGTCCGCCATTTTTTGTTTTCAGAACCAAAACAACTCAACCTCGTCCCCAG
Organism: Porites lutea; assembly: GCF_958299795.1. Classification (NCBI taxonomy): domain Eukaryota; kingdom Metazoa; phylum Cnidaria; class Anthozoa; order Scleractinia; family Poritidae; genus Porites; species Porites lutea. The sequence goes on along the minus strand of NC_133203.1, from coordinate 15,248,699 downwards.
TTCTTCTCGGTTAACGGTTCATTAACCTGCCAGAACGCTGCATTTTTGACGTCATTCCCTCGTTTAACACAAAATTCTTCCAAATTTGGTCATCAGAAATTGGTTATGGTGAATTATGCTTGTGCTTTTAGCCAATCAGAATCGGGGAAATATTTTTAATGAATAATAATATCCGTTCATTGTCCGTTATACGGTAATAGTCTTGTTTATATCGCATAAAGAACAATTTTCATAAACAGACTTGGTATTTTGGCTTGATATTTAAAGACCTAAATAACATCGATGAAATTAAAAGACAAAGATTTTGCGCAAAACGTTTTTATGTTAACTTGAAACTTGACATGAGGCGAATTTCAAGAGAGAATGAGCTTGAGAATTTCTGCTTGAATCGCCTGTTGCGCATGCCATATAACCTTCTGCGTTTCTTTTCAGAAAAGGAAAATAGTATATCAAACCCTTTAAAACCTTATAGACCACTGAAATAATGCCCGTCGAAAGTATATAAAATAGCTCTTTGTCTCCTTACAATCAAACCTGTGAGTCTCTTGAAAAGCAATCTTTTCCAAGAATTGTTACTGTCTACTACTGGTAAAACTTGTAGGCAATCATGTAGGGGGGTGGGCTGGGGAGGTCTGGATATCTGCAATAGACCCTTTCCCAGTTGCTCCGAACCTCTGTTTTAAAACGTGGCTAAGTGCATTCTCAAGCAAATAAGATTCTTTTTTTAGCTGTTCCACAGAACGAGAAGATTTTTACGCTCTTTCGACTAAACTCCGTTTAGTGGAAATACTTGGCCAAGTTCCAGGAAATTTAAAAAACGATCCAAAAACCTAAACTACCCGCAAAACAAATAGGTGTACCGAGAATTTGGCTGAATCATAAAACGGTTATGTGACCGAGATTTGGCCTCGATAATTTTCTACACCAGATACTTTTTGGTAGTTTTTTAAATCTTTTGAAAATGGCGTCACCATGACACCGACGCGTCTTTCGATTTTATATGCCTTATTTTTTACCCGCTTTTGTATTACGAAAACTTTACATAAAAGGAACATTTTCTCACTCCTTTTTAATTGCTCTCATACCTCTAAATTGTATTTTTTGACCACCTTTCCAAGACTGGCACAAAACAACTGGATGATTTCGAAGATAGAGGGAGGGGCGGGGAAGAGACTGAAAAGAGACCCGCAGACTCGTAGGCTTAATGCAAAAATTCACTAAAAAGAATTCATGGCATTGATTCTCCAAAATGGTGTCTTAAATTTTCATTAGTTTTTCTACAGTTTGAAAAAAAGTTCACAACTTTTTTATAGGCTTCAGGAAACAGTGTATATTTAGTAATTTTCACAATACATCAAAAGAGTAATAAACAATGAGAAAGAATATTGTTCAAGTTTTTGTGACGAAAAAATTTTAGAGGAATATGGCAACAAAGCTAGCCCATTGCTTTACAGCTCGACGTAAGGTCTTAAAGAAGAACTAAAATCTAGAGGGCCTCATTGCAAAAGCATAATAATGTCTTAACATTTCCCTGAAAGAAATGACAAAGTAGCGACACGCCTCATGTTGTCTACAGAAACGTATCTTAAGAAAGAAGGCAACGTGTGCTAAAATACTTGGCCATTTCCGAGTTCGGTAAGAGCTCATTTTCTGAACAAGGTTCATTGCAAACTTGTTTACCAAATGCTTAAACTTTCTTTTAAAAGAAGATACACGATCACAAAGGATTTTCAGGGCTTAGAGTATTCTTTATTGATAACGAAATCTCTTGACAGAGGAAACTAATCGACTAGTTACTTTTAAAACTATTACCAACTCGTAGAAGCTGTTCAATATATAACTTATTAGTCTGAAACCAATGCCAAAGTAGTATCCTGTTCATCTTTGATAACATTTCATGCCTTAATACCGGTAACCTCCTTAGAGTTTTTTCACTGTTTACGAAAACCCTCGACAGAGAGCCACACATTGACCAGTTATACTATTTACATTGGCACAGAATTCCAAATCGTAGAAGCTGTTCAATTTAATGTAAGTAAATAGCACAGTCTGGAACCAACGCACATGGTCATCAGTGACAACATTTTACTCCTTCATAACCTCTTTTTCGACTTTGTCTCGATTGTGAAGTTTCAAGAAGTACAGATACCCCACAGCATCACCAGCCGTTAGCAAATCGCACCGGTCTGGGTGCCATGCCAACCCCCAGATTCCAGAGGCCGCGTAGAACACTTGAACCTGGCGATGAGTATTGCAGTCCCAAATGCGAATGGTTTGATCCAAAGCCCCACTCGCCAGGAGCTTATCATCGGGTGAAAAACTGACCATCCTTATCTCAGATTCGTGTCCTGCTAATGCACAGAGCACCTGCCATGTAGTGGTTTCCCACAGGCAAACAAACCCGTCCTTTGAACACGTGGCTAACAGCTTCTCGTTGTGAGAAAACGTGGCACAGGTCACCCAGTCAGGTTGTGTCACTGTAGTCACGTGCTCGAGGCTGACGCTGTTCCATATTCTAGCTGAGTTGTCTATGGAACTGGTCAAGATGAAGTTCCCTAAAGGCGAGAATTCAGTGTACTGGCAGAAACGGTCGTGACCTCCCAAAATCGTAATCTTGCTTTGCGTTTCTAAATCCCAAACAATGGCGCCATTGGTAAACTCACCCACAGAGATCAACCGCTTGTCATCCAAAGAAAATCGGAGGCACCAAGGCAGCATGGACTCGCCACAGTGCAGAACGATGTTGTCCTTACCAGTTTCTCGTGACCAAATTCGAATTTTGAGCTCGTCCCCACCGCTGGCCACCTTGGTTGAGTCCCTTGAAAACGTACAGGCCCGCACTCCACAAGAAAACGTTCTCTTCTGTTCGTGCCCCTCATAGATCAGTGAAACCTCGTTGGTCTCCATGTTCCACACGCAAACCTGCAGAGTAAAGTCGACGCATAAGAGAAGTAACGAAGTTCCGAGCAGTGAGTCCCTTTGTCAAATATAGGCTTAAGAAGCGCGAGTCTAAGGGCTATTTAGTAAGACTAGTATAGTCGAAAATAGCAGGCCAAGTCGGTGAAGTCACAACGAGGTTTATACTATTAATTAGGACTGTGCAGGCAAATCAGTATATTCCTGAATGGCATAAATGGAATTGAAAGTTTTCCTTTTTAGCGAAAATTCCCTTGGGACAAATGAAACAGTCCGCAATACTCAGTAACTATAAAGATTTCGTGACGACCTAGACTACGGAAAATAACATATTTGTATTGTCGGCCTGAAACTACTAAATGGCTTGAAGTCTTCAAGGCTCGTGTAAGGAATATTATCAGAATATCAGTTGCATTTGAACCGATTATCCAGCTTCCGACTCGACGTCTGTAAGCTATAGCTAGACCCAGTCTACCATCGCAGATAGAGTATGATCTATTCTGCACGGACTAAGCCTGAATTACTATAAAGATAATCAACTATATTCAGGGATAAGCTAAATGTTTAGCTAAATTCTCCATCTAGAACTGCAGCAAATAGATTTTGTCGAGTTTTTAACCTGAGTTCCAACCTTCTTAATTCAAACTGATAGTTCAAAACGGTCAATAGTAAACCGAAACTCAGGATAAAATTTTAATCCTCTCGGATAACGCCCTTACAGGCGCTCTATTAATTTAGGGCGTAATGAATTTGCTAATGAGTTTATAAGAACGACTACTCTAGAATGCAGCCAATAAGATTGATAATGCTTCACTAAAATACCCTCTAGTAGGGATGCATTTTAAAAGAATTCAGTTAATTTTACTCAAGAGTGAGGTTGCCGTGACAACTACTAATTCTTACCTTAAAGTCATCAGAGGCAGAAGCCAACCATTTCCCGTCATCAGAGTACGCGACGCTCCAACAGCGTTCAGAATGGAAACGTGCCTCCCGTATCTTTTCCGCTGCCGTTGCGTCCCAGACACGAACAGTTTTGTCGCGAGCCGCCGACGCTAGCCGAGTCCCATCGCTATTAAACGCGACATCCAGCACCCAGTCGGAGTGGCCGCCCAGCAAAGCTAGGGTCCTGGAACTGCTGCTGACGCTTTCATCACTTGTGTCATCAAATGTTGTATCAAACAGAGTGACAGTATGATGGGCCGAAGATCCTGCAGCTAATCGCGTGCCGTGATCACTTTGGACGAAAGCGACCGTCGATGCGTCATTTGGGAGATTAAAAGTACAAATTCTCATCCCTGTCGTTACATCCCACAAGATGACGTCACTATCGACGCACGCAGAAGCGAGGTACTTTCTATCAGGAGAGAAGCATACCGACCAAATAAGGGATTTGTAGTCGAGTTCTTCATGGCCCTCTAAAGAGTCTTTAATGGGGAAATTTGGGTTATCGTCTCGCTGGTGTCCTTGCAAGGTCCGTTTGATGGACATGTTTCTGAGGTCCCATATGAAGAGCTCCAGTTGATCTCCACATGAAGCAGCAACTGATTCATCCAGCGGGGACCAAGCGCACGACATTGGAAAGTTTTTGTGGCCCAGGAGCGTTCCTAGGTTCTCTCCAGTGTTTACATCCCATATTTTGAGGCTCTTGTCTTTGGAAGCAGAGAGAAGCTTGTTTCCGTCTTTCCAAAAGGAAATGCATGTCACCCGATCTTCATGTCCCTCGATGATCCTTAAAACATTCACCAGAAATTACAATTAATAAGTACGTTTGTGCAACCAAGCGACAACCACGAAGTTGAAAGAAAATCAATGTATTTTAGTGCCGTTTGGAAATCAGATGAGAGACTCCTCATTTTTGCAGCGTAACTTTCTCCCTCTAATTTGTTTTTGTTTGAGAAGAAATATCAAACGTTCCACAAAATGTTCCTCACATTATCAAACACCTCGAGGTTCAAAATAATCAAAATAAACTGTAGCCTGTTCACAGTTTTTGACCTTGTGAATCACTGACGCGTTTTTTTATACACTACTGACATGACTCGGTTCTCTAATCTCGGCTAGTCTTCTTCGGTGTCCTACGCGAGAAAGGCAAAGCATCAAAACTTTGGCGCTAGAAGGTGCATTAAATCTATTTTCTTTTCTGATATAAGATTTTGAGACTATAATAATAGTCAGCATTGAGTTAATGCTTATATGAGGGAAGCCAGAAAAGGTAGAAAACTGAATAATTTGCATAATACTAACCTGAAACACTCATTGGCTGGAAATCTCCATAATCGAATGGTCTTATCAGCAGAAGCAGACGCCATCACGTTGCCATCTGGCGACAGTCTCACACAAGTTACAGCTCCTTGATGATCCTCAAGCTGGGCGTGCAATTCCCCTGTTTGACTGTCCCAAACACGGATGGTCCCATCGGCTGATCCAGACAACAACGCCCTGTTGTCTTTTGCAAAGCACGTGGAGAGAACGCTTTTTGAGTGACCACTAAGTTCAAGCTCAAAGGCTTCTGGAACTTGAGGCTTGTTCATCCACTCGACCCACCCCTCTGGTGTGGGGATGTTGTCAGGGTCTGACTGGTCAAACGTTTGGCGCATGCGCTGGGCTTGTTGTGCAACCCATTGGTGTTGGGGATATGTTGCAGCTTGTTGGTACGTCAGGATTGGTGTCCTGGTTAAAATGTGGATTTCACTTCGCAGAAATCCCAAGATGTCTTGGAGATCTTCAGTGATCTGTAAACAAAATCTTTTACAAGTATGTACAAGAACAAAGCTTCTACTTCCATAAAAAAAAAACAACAACAACAAAGCGCTGCACAACAAACCAATTTGTCAGGTGTCTCACTATAAGGAAACTACCTTTCCTATCCCTTTCGCAGAGGCAGTGGAATTGGGTTCCAACGTGATATCGTTAATCAGACTACACAGAAGCTGATCCGGCCGTACTAACGATGGACTGCTGAGAGAACAGTTTCACACACTAACAAAGCCAACAATTCTTTGGATCGAAACTCACAAACCATGATGAGTGATGACGAGGTCCTCAATGCAACAATCACAAAGAAACTACACTGTTAATTTACTTATTAACATTTCCCATGATACCCCTTATGGTTTCAGTCAGAGGTCCCACTCAGTATTTTAACACCATCCCCTAATGAATATGACCAATCAGCGGTCTTAAAGTCGCGATAAATAGCAAAGTGACTATCGCTCGTGAAAATATTCGCAAAGTTTATCTAAGCGGCTCACCTCATTGTCAGCGTGTTCATCAACCGCACAACTCACAGCTCTGGTAGCCTCTGCCAGAAGCTCATATCCCATTCCTGCCATGCACTTAGCTTGAACAAATTTCAAATCTCCCAGAGTACTTCGGAGCCTTTCAAAGTTACGTGTCTCAAGCAAAGCAACTGGTAGTCTGTCCAGTTTTCTCAGATTAAGAGCGACCGTGGAGTATGCGTGAGGCTGGGCAGGGATGGCACGTTCGTTGCCATATTTCTTGTGAAGCTCTCCAGAAAAGTAATCAGCGATGCTCCTGTGAATTTCTTTGCGATTCTCTTTTAAATACTTTTCTCTTGCGACCTCTACGAACTGTCTACAAACAGATGATCAATTAAAAGGTGTTTAAAAGGACTGCAAAACTTTCAAAGGAACACCTAATAGTTCATGATGCGATATTGAAAACGATTATCAATGTAGGCGTTTATATTGCCACATATTTTCGATCCAAACCTAATTTGATCAGGTCGGTCAAACTTTTAAGACTTTTTATTTGGACGCATTTGCAGCTAGTAAAATTTGACATTGTTAAACAACTAACGATTTAGTTGATCGACCTCTATGCTCCAGTTTCAGCACTTGCATTTGGCAAAGAATAGTTATTTTTTAAAAAATTGTTCAAACAATCTTTCCAACACCGATAAAAGGTGAGAACCAAGGTGATTAAGGGTCATTTTCTTTTTCACTCCTAGGGTATGTAAGGCACAGCAATACCTGGGATTTGTAGCCCTAAAATTCGGTATTCCGAAAATTACGTTTTAGTTAATCAACTGTATGGCCCTAGTATTGGCCCTGACATTTGACAGAAGGTAATTATTGATGAAAGTTCAAAACTTGGGTCGTAAATAGGCATTATTCGTTTCAGTAGTCCTAGTACATAAGACACAGTAATACCTGTGAAATAGTGCCAGCAGTGACACTCCAAAGGCTCCCCTTTCTACTAAGAAAGGACCCAAGTCGTGTTTCAGACGAGCCAGCAGTAGGGGTGGTAAGCGGCGCTTCGGTGGCTCGTGCCAAACTAACACGTCCTTGAGAAGTTCTTCGTCACAGCTCAGGATGTTGATAATATCTTCTGAATTCATCCCATTCGTCTCAGCAGCAAGCAGACTCAGGACTCTTGACACCAGCATTTTGCCGTGGTACTTTTCAAGGTCTTCATATAGAGAGTCTATCATCCCAATTACGTCAGCTTCAAGAATGAAATCCGCGGTGTCTCTGGAATTGAAACAAATGTAAGATAAGCTTCCCAGCAGTTTCCTACTTGTCCCCAGTCGTCTCTCAGTCTGCTATTACTAGTGAGTTTACGCAACCGGACGGCAGGAAGAGGAGGACGGCAAAACGCTCGAGTGTGACAAACGTGACAAGGCTAATTCTTACGTGTTTTGTGGTGATCTTCATTTAACATTAATGTTTTCTGGTCTTTTGCAAAACGATCTTTTCAAAGGAAAGTGAAGTTTGGCAAAAAGTTGTTTCAAACTAAAGTATTGTCACGCTTGTCACCCATGGTTTGCCGTCTTCTCCCCTCTCCCGTCCTGTTGCATAAGTTCACTACTACAGGGAAACCTGTATTAAGCGGACACCCTCTATTAAGCGGAGAGTAGCCGAAGTCCCCAAATTTATTTCCCTTATTTACTTTAAAATAATGAAACCTTTGTTATGCGGACACCTCTATTAAGCGGACCCGGACACCTAAAAAGTACCTGAAATGGTCATTTCTACTGTTGCCAACCTGTATTAAACGGACACTTGTAATTAATTTCCACCACCCAACATACCAGACACCGGAAATGCGAAAGATTGCTACCCACAAATTTTTCGATTTTTACATTAAAAAGCGTGATTTGATGAACATATTTGATTAGTTTCACAGTACATAGACTGTTTACAGTCCCCTATTTTTCCGTGAGGTCGTCGTGATATAGCGCGTCTTACCGTTAATGGTGCCATCTTGATTTTCATGACACTCATCCAAGATGGTAACCCACAACACATTGCGCTCGATCTCGACGATCTTATGGGAAAATAGGGGACTGTGAACAGTCTACACAGTACAGTATTGTTTTCTTTTTCGTTTTGTTTGTATAAAGCTTGTTTCCCTATCTGATTTCTTCAAATTTGAGTTGCAAACGTATGTTTATGGTACTTTGATCAATTGGTCCACTTTATAAAAAAAATTAATGCAAACGTATATTGTCATAGTCTCTGGGAGTGTTTTAAACGTTTCCACTGCTCATTTGAATGGCATTTGACACCTCATATGACCTTATCTTTTGAAACCTGTATAAGGCGGACACCCTGTATTTAATAAGCTGACACTACATCATTCGGCGAGGGTGTCTGCTTAATACAGGTTTCACTGTATTAACTACAGAAGCGCGGTCAAGGGAAGCGCAAGGGATAATTTCATCTTCTTATCGTCCCCTTCGTTCCAGATGCCGTAATAGTCTCCCGCGAACGTTCTTTAACCGCTAACGGATAATAAGAGATGGCCGCGGACGAGTCAGTAACAGTTATTAATTGAGATTTGCCGCGGTATTGCATCACTTCATTTTGTTGATTGCATTGGTTAAAACGAATTGTCAAGGTACTTTTGTCACCAATTAGAAATAAAATGCCGAAAAAGTTCATGATTTGCTCGCACGCATCTGTCTGTCCCTTTTTAAAAATCTGACTAGTTCAGTGATTTGCTTTAACTATAGCGATATATAAGTAACTACTTCGCCTTTTGTCCTATACATTTGGACTACGTATTTAAATGAGAATGGCCTTAAAACCTGAACCAAGTACCAGTACTTTGTGGAATTTTTTCTTCTATCTGATTGTAAAACTAAAGGTAAAAACAAGCTAGACCTGATGACTAGTAGTAGTTTGATGTTCCCCTTCACGTGGTACCAATTTATGTTCACTGCAAGATTCATTTCATCTCCTTTATCGAGTAGCTAGTTTAAATAAAAGCTTAAGTGTTACAATAATATAAGCAAGTAGGTGATTTTGTCACAGTCAAGTTTCTTCTTTCTTCTTTTTTCGTATTTCTTCTTGTGAATTAATCCGGAATATAATACAGCTTAAGGAATCCGGGATCCCACCAACGCTTGGAATCCGGAATCCAAGTTCCACTGAAAAAGATATCGAATGCAGTACTTAGAATCCTGGATCTACGGCGTGGAATCAAGAATCCAATACTTTCTTGGATTCTCTTACACGAGGCTAAAGAAGAGAGAGAAGAGGAACAAAAAGAGAATTTCAAGGCAACGCATTAAAACTGATAACCGTAACTTGATTGAGAAGTTCTTACTTGTAAGAAGGCCACGATCGACACTTGTTAAAGAGGAGGTGTAAATACAGAGGTAGTGGACATTTATTAAAGGCTTCTAAGACAAGCGCCCGCTGTTTGGGGGTCAGCGTCCTGTTGACTGCTTGAAGCCATGCGTCTAGAATGACAGGTCCATCATACTTGTCGAGACGTGCCACCTAAATTCACCATGATTATAATACAATCGGTACTTTATGGATAAAAACATTGTCCGGTGTCAAATAAATATCAGTTTATTAGAAAATTTTGTTTCTTACAAACTGTTGTCTTAAAGGACTTCGCCTTGTGCGCCTCTCATAAAAAAAACGAGACAATGAGAGGTGGAAAAATGTAACGATAATGCAACCAGGCCAGGATTTTAAGAATGAAATGGTCTTAAACAAGAGTATAAATAACAAGATACGTCAACGGGGCTGACAAAAAATGGTTTAACCCACCAAGTCTTACTGATAAAAAACCGACAGTTTCATACAGTAAAAACCCGCGACTAAGAACCTGTATTTTCCCAAGTTAACTTAAACAGGTTCTTACGTAAATGGTAATTAGCCCAAATTTAGGCTATTTAGGTTCTTAAATAGGTTCTTGTTTTCTGAAGAAAAAAATTATATACGTTGTAGCTAAGAATGTTAAGTGGTATTCAGCTTATTCCTATATAATTTGCACACTTAATTAGTATTGTAGTTAGAGTATAAGGCACCTGTCTCCAAAGAGGATCATGACTGTTGCCTTCCCTTATTTGCCTAAGTATGGAGAATTTTTCTTATAAATTTTAGAAAATAAGAACCTGTTTCGAATTTAAGGCTATACAGGTTGTTGTATAGAGGGGCTATAACTGGCAAATTTTAGCCAAACAGGTTCTTATAAACCAGGTAGTCACAGATTTTTACTGTAATTTATTTGAAAGTACAACGTTTTACCTTTCACTACAGTCGTAACAACTGATTTGTCAATTTCATTTACCTGTAAAAACTGTCCAGTGGGGATTCCAAACGTCTTTAATCGCTTCATACAGCCACCCTCCTCTGGCAGAGTAGATATTATCATGTGCACATGCGCAGGTAACTTACGCGGAAGCCATTCTAAGAAGCGCCTCGCGCCGTCCTCATCAGTTAACTGATCTAAAGAATCGATCACTATGCACAGCGGCGTTTCTTCCGACGCGCGTTCCAGAAACTTAGGGAAGGCCTCACACAAGGTTTTGTAATCTTCTGGGACTTCTTCACTGATGCTGTAAACGAGTTTTATTTGTTTACAGAAACTCTCTGTAAGAGCTCTACCTGGAAAAGTGTCAGGAATCATAATCAGTTAGGTTGGCGCAACCTTTAAAAATTGGTTTTGCCTATAGTTTTGAGCCTCAGGTTGCCCGTGACCCTCCTAATAACATGCGTCTTCGTAACACATCAAAAGGAGAAAGGGCTCTTGTTCTCTCTGACTTACGTGATATGATAAGGTTTGGTGGACGTTCTACTAAATAAGTGTGTGGGATAATTGTACCAACACCAACCCTACCCTACTGATGAGCTCTAATCAGAACGGGGAAGCTATCCACCACTACTATCAAACTTTTTGAATGATTTTAGACAGCCTAAATATATTACTGTGTTTGGGACACTTGACCAGCCATCGCCAATAGTTATGACAAATTGACACGTTTTACTGATCCTAATCAATGAAGAAAGCCCTGGAGAACAGGTCGAGAATTGCCCTTGAACCCTTTAATATGACAGGGAGAGACTATACCTCTGTTGTATACAATACCAATGCAATATACAATGACTATCGTACCAGTAGATGAGTCTGGTGTTGTTCCACAAAACCGATACATGACTGCGAGATTTCTCTCTTTGCTCTTTGCTTGTGTTTCCATGACAATCTTGGACATAAGTGACGTCTTTCCAACTCCTGACTCACCATAGATTACTAAGGGCTTCAAGGGATTACGAACACTAAGGTGTTTGTCAACGACCTGTAAAATATCGGCGCGACCCTGGAACGAGAGTGTGTGATCACGACAGAAGAGCGCGTGACGCGTGACCTCTTCTATGACTGGATTGGAAGGACCAAGTCTTTGCAGCACTTCACGAATGCGTGACATTAAGAGTTCTCTAGTGCGGTTGCACATTTCTATAGAGATTGAAATTTAAAAAAAAACATCTTTGAATTAAAGCTTTTGGCCTATAAACGCACTCATGCCGAAATATTTAAAGGTATCTTAAAAGCCGGGGTATTTCTTTATATAGGTTATACAGGTCTGTGTGGCTTCAAAGGGTATAGTATTTGGTGTTACATGTTGCCTGACATGTTAAAGTGGGTTAAGTGTCAGTCAAGCAAAACTACCTTTGCTCTCTCATAAAATGGTATGAGTACTGCTAAAAGTACAACCCCGGGAGTACAACATGGTGTCAAGAAGTAAATCGCGATTCTTTCAGTAACAGCCACTGCGAATTTTCAATCGCACAAAACAAAAGTCAGTCTAGGAAGACAGAGAACAATCCCGAAACCTCCAGGGGAACAACGAGAAGTGCCAGCAGACAGCCATTCGCAAATAATGCCCCTCATTACTACTGCTCTAAGCTTAACGTCCAATTTCCCAGTACCGGCTCCCATGAAAGTCTCTCTAATTTTGAGTTCCTCAGACAACAATGGGAGGACTGCGCAGGTGAGGCAAAAGGTAAATCCAGAACATTTACTATAAAATAACAATCGGCTACACAAACAGATTGTGCGGGCTTCCTGTGGTTACTCATGAAGGGAGTAAGTGTTATGCAATAAAGCCAAAAAAGCCAGTAAAACGACAAGCAGACACCGAAACGCGGTGGAATATACCGGAGGTAAGTCTTTTTTTATTTATTTCATTGAAGGAAAAATTAGATTTAACGGTATTTAGCGTTCGCAGATCTCAGTATTTTATTTCTCATACAAAGTCTCACATTTTCAACGGTCGCCTGTAACGCGACACCGACGCGTCTAGCAGAAAGGTCTGCGCGTCACCTATGGTAAGTAGCCTGCATAGCTGGCGGTATTGTAGCTGGCGGTATTGTGTACTAGGCGAGGGAGATTTGGCGGCGGAGCCGCTGTACCAGAGTGAGAGTTGGCGGCGGAGCCGCCACGAGCGGCAAAGCCGCGAGAAATATTTCAAACGCCTCGTCCCCACTCCCTTTTTTTGGATCGCGGCTCCGCCGCCGAAACTTTAATCACACAATACCGCCAGCTGCGCAGGCTAATGGTAAGTAAATTACTTTACACCCTTTCCTCGTAACGAGAGTTTGGGCTGCCTGTGCCTGAGGCGATGCACTTAGCGACGCTACGATCCGTAATGGGAAAAGATTGTCTGCAGATATTTTTAAATCTCAAGTTGACAGAAGAGGAGACAACGAGCGTAAATGCTAGCCTGGCAGCCTGGAAGCCTATTTTTAGTCCCAAAACCAATGTGGAAATCAAGCAGGTACTAGGTTATTCTCAGAAGAAAACAGCCCCCTTAAAATCTGCTACGGGGGAGATTATCCAGGACTGAGCGCAACAGATGTAAAGCTGGGTAGAACATTACTCTGAGTTGTATGCCAGAGAGGATATGGTGTCTCAAGAAGAAGGCAAAGTCGATGGTTGTTGCGCACCGTGTGTCGTAGAAGTTAGATACACAATGAAATTTGGTCTTTGCAATGCTACAGAAATTGAATTACTGTTCAATATGACACGCAACACTGCAAGGGATGGACACATTCTGTGAGTTAGAAATAGCGCGCAATATTGCACCACGTCGGCCGTTGTGGTCCTTCATGGTTCTTTTTCATTGATAGGGCTTCTTACCTTTGATGTACGCTCCATGTTCTCCTTTATGAAGTCCTTCGTGATGCCATCGTAAGTTAGTAAACTTAAGTATTCGTCCAACTTCCAGCGAAGATGGAATGCGACGTTCTTTCAACTCCGAGAGCAGTTCTAGGCATTCTGGGTCTTTTCTTCCATCGTCCTAAGGAGTTAACAAAGTCAGCGACTGTCTTTATTATGTAACCTCTTTGTCCGAATTTTAGTAACCTTCTCATGAATAACAATGTCGTACCTCAGTTGAGAAAAAGGGATAGGACACTGCGACAGAAAAAATACCGATCGTCAATCTGCGGCCAATTTGACTAATTCAGCAGTAATTAAAATTACATGTCGCGTAAAACCGGTAACTTGTACATACAGTAAGGTTTAAAGAAGCAGGAATACGGCTAAAGCAATGAGAATTAATGAAGAAATGGGCAATAACAAATATGCTGATCAATAACCTTTACAATCCTCCACAATATACATAATATCTATTGGTCAAGCACAAATGCAGAAGGAGTAGTATCTAGGGTCGACGAAAAATTACATTTTACGTAAAACTGAATATCCAAATCATGGACGCAAAATATTTTATCGTGAAAAAATTTCCAAGGAGGTGCTAAGTGCACACGGGGTAAAGGAAGTAGAAATAATTTCTATGACCGGCCTGCTCAAAAATAATTTCGATATATCAAAATTCATCACAGGGCACCGAGGCTTGGGGAATAAATCAAAAGAAATCGCCTTGAGGTTCACGGATGAGTAGCAAATTTCTTTTGTTTTAAACATATCAAAATTGGTCTCCTACCTGTATGTTAACGAAATTTCTCGCCTCTTTATCCTCTTCATTAATACTATCAAACCTTCGATCAATAACAAGGGAACGTTGGCTTGCCTCGGGATCTGTAACCACGCCTTTTTCCACTTCCAGCTGAGTCAAGGAGACTACGTATTTTTGCTTAGCTTCTTCTTTCAGACCAGCCGTCTTTGCTGCTGATCGCAAATAACTCCTGATCCTCTTCTCGACTTTGCCCCAGTCTGCCCAAGCCTTTGACATCTCGTCTTTGTTTGCTGAGTGGATGGGAAACTGCGTTGAGATAGGCTGCAGCAAATAACAAGGCGGAACCGAGTTGTCGTCACGAAGGTACCAACGAGTAATCAGCTCGCGGTCTGATTGGTCAGTCAGCTGAAGAAGCGCTTCAAATTCGTCAGCTTCGACTGACGGGGGTAGAGGTCTCCAGCCATATTTGTCGCCTAAGAGGGCAATAAAAGCGATAGCAAGTGATTTCTCCTGGCAACGTTTGATTTCTTCCATGCAGATGTTTACGATACGGTGATCATCCACTGACTCTTGGCGCACCCCTGGTGGATAAAGAGCAATAACTGAATCAGATTACTAGACTTTCCGCCGGCTCGTAGTCAGTTTGATTGACGATTCTGCATGCCTCCCACCCTACCCATCTTAAGGAGTATTCTCTGCATTTCGACTTACAATTTGAAAGCCAATGAACGAAATGATCTAAAAGTTGTTCGGTTTTACTTTTTACTATAAAAGGGTGTTTCGGCGTGATTGTGCGTGAAAAATAAAGATTATTCCGTGAGACTTTATCAGTGAATTAAACTGATTGGGAACCACTTGTCTGCGTTGTTTTCTTGTTAGTTTCAGTTTCCCAAGCTCTTGCCTCGTTTTAAAAAAACGTTGTTTTGCAGTTGCAAAAAAGGTGCCGTTTTAAGTTTTAAAATGGAAAAAATGGCCGCTGAGGAAATAAATCTCAGTCTTCTCCTCTAGATGAATAGAAGACGGAGATCAACAAGACTACTAGAGAAAGTAGCCTCGTGTTTGTTGGTTAAGCGTTTTGTTTTCGCTAAGACACTTCTAACTTTAGACACTATTATGCCAAACTTTCAATTTACTTCTTTAGTGATTAATTTTACATTCTAAACTACCAAGAATGACTACTTCTCTGCCAAAAATATAAGCAGAAAGCTTATTGATAGATACTGCTCTGTCTTACCCCATCGCAGGTCCACTACTTCAAAGGCAATACCATGTTGCTGACAAAGCTCCTGGACCGGTTCAAACACTTCCTCCATGAGTTCATTTCTCTCCACCCTTGTATCTGTAAAGGTTGAGCTCAGAAAGACCCGGACAGTCTTTTGCACTAGCCTCGGATCTATGATATCAGGGAGAACCTCCGTGGGGCTTAGGATCTTTTGGGCCTGTCGCAAAAATACCCAAAAAAGTTTACCTCAAAGATGCAGGTGCAATAGAGATAGCCCAAAATAAAAGGAAAGGAGATTTTGTCATTAAACGAAAATACGCCAATACAGCTGTATTAATCTCACCAAGAACAAAATATATTGAAAATATTTCATTTTTTAAACGTCTGAAATTATATGAAATATTCAGGAGGTTTGATGCACTTTATCCCGTTAGAACAACTCCCTTCCCACCCCTCCCAAGTAGCGCCTGTTAAACTAAGTACTTTCAGTAAAACAAGAAGAAATTCTTAGCCAGCAACTATAATATGTAGATGATTAGACCAAAATTATTTTTTCGAGTGGACAGATAACGATGTGAACAACAGAACTCTTTTGTTATGCTCGGTTTGTTTCGTCCCGGATAATAGCTTTAAACCACGTCCACTAGACATGAATCCGGATCAGAAGCTGAAACTGCATACTTGATCGATATTTGCGTCAACACGAATTTACTTGTCCACACGAATACGCTACTGCGATTTACATTTGCTAACTACTAGCTAGTGGGCATGAGCAAATCAAGCCCGAGATATGATTTCGCCGCATTTTTGATGAAATGTTGTAGCCAAATTCAGAAGTCGATGGAGTCGATGGAGTATTCTACTAACAACCCCTGGGTAGAAACAAAACTGGGCTGTGACCATATCCCAATAAGGAAGTATAGGGTGCCCGCTCCTGGGGGTCTTTTAGATTGCATTGTGCGTGACATAAGTCACGCGCCAAAATCACACCATACACAAGAGAGTCTGATTCGATCCCGGCGTAAGCATCGGCAAAGGCAGAAGAAACGTCACCCAAAAACTAAATTTGCCCTGATTCATAATTCGTCGTTCTTATTCTGACTCTTTTAATCAATTGTCAAATTTTGCGATTTTTTCAGTAGTTGAATTCTATAGGACTGTATCTGAGCTCTCAAAAAGAAAAAGAAAATTGTTGTTTTTTGTTTACTCCCTCCATAAAACCAGAAATTAGGAATGTTTACGTCGTAATCGTACAGTGATTGGAAGAAATGTACAAAAAGCGTGATGCACGGTAAAGTTGTTGTTATCGAACCTATTGTTTTTTTGTTTCTCGTTGCAGACAGTGTTTTTTGGAGTTCTTGCAATTCAGAAAGGAAGAAGTAAAATGTCCATATAAAATCAAGAACGAGAGACGATACCGTTTGAAACAGCGGAGAGCGTAAACAATATTTTTCTTTGATGTATATGGGCAATTCATGATTTAACTCATCCTAGCCAAGAAAATGATCTATTAAAACATTGAATGCCACACTTTGAAAATTAACTAGAAGTAATCTCGTCCGGAATAAATGTGTATTAAATATCCTTTGGGAGCTCGATTTGTGTTCGATGTAGCGGCTTCTGTGGCTCCGTACTAATTTAAAATAAAAGGTATCCTTTTTACTCAGACTTTTACTCAATACAAACAAAATTCTTCTGTTCTGTTTCAAGGTTTGCTGCTTTTCTGGTTCGGTTGATGATTTTAAGTACTTCTTTTGTTCTCGGCACGAACTGCACGTGCAGTGTATGCAAATTTACGAGGTGCACATGCAAATCGTGCAGAGAACAAAAGATTTTGCAAAAGTCGGGTTTACATGAATCACCACCCAAATGGAAATTTAAAGAATATTATTGTTCTGCTTTAGCCATAAATAATGGCTCTACGATTGGTCAATAGCCCACATTTCCTAGCAACCAACAAAGTGATTCCCACCAAGTTACTTTTTAATAGAATACTCCAAGCAGGGCGGATAAAGGTTGGGCGGTGAAACGAGCGCGTCCGAACAAAAAGGTGTGATGCAGTGGTCATATTTTTGTCCCAGTAAGTTAGTAAGTTTACTCTGGACTGGGACTCCGGCTTAGAAATGTCGATTGTTTTCGACTTCGATCAGGGCGTGCGATGTGGTTTGTCCATTAGACACTGCCGCTGTCACTGAATTATGGCGGCTTGATTTGTTTTCTTGCGCTTCTTCCTCGTTCCTTTGTGCTAGTACGCTGTCCCCGAGAGGCAAACGCTGCTATTTTTTGCGGGAGGTTTCGTTGGCGTAGACAAACATCTCTTTCAAAGGGTTTCTCTTATTACTTCCGTGACTCTACCACTGAATTATATTTTCGTTCTCCTACTCGCCAATGTCGATGTTATTTCAAAACAAAAAGAACTAAGTATTGTCTAAGGGCCTGTTTACATGGAGTGGGGGACCCCGGTCTAGTGGGTTGGTTTCTTTTGTTTTCACGCTCTGGGGAACACAAAACAAAAGAAACCTACCCCACTAGACCGGGGTCCCCCACTCCATGTAAACAAGCCCTAAAACACGAGGGAAAATCTCATTCATGTCATCTGGCAAAACCAAAAGACAGCAGATCGTGTTTGATAACTAGATGACGTGTGTTTTATAAATGCGTGCAGCTCGTGCAAGGTGAAATTTTGCTAATTTCAATAACCCCATCCTTCTTTTTAATTTTGAAAAAAACATCTCATATGTCTTTCTGGTTCTTCGAAACTTCAAAATTAGTTTCCCCTCAGTTTTTACTGTTTACCTTGTTTTGTTTTAGAGAGAAAAACGGAGAAAAAACCTTACAACTAACCTCAATAAATTTTATGTACAAGCGGTTGCCGGATTTGCGACTCATTGCGCGAATAACCATGGCGCTTTGCACCCGAGAAGCAAAGTTTGAAGCAGTACAACGCCACTATATCAAAATATATCAATCTAATTTTTTTCATGTTATATAAAATTTATCCCCGTTTAACATAAGTAAAAACTTAGGTTAAGAAGTGTTAATCTTTTGAAAACGAAACGGCGAAAGACGATTAGGTGATATTTAGTGGAAGGAGGAGGTATTCAACACTTTCAAATTAAACTCAAATTTTGGCATTATACGACCAACAAGTTTGACTTATAGGCATGCAAACACAACATATGAAACTGTTTATTGATATAGCTATCAAACAAATTTATCTATTTAACACTGTAGCCTGAAATTACAGAAAGAAAATAGGATTTCCGGTTTGCAAAAAGGAAAATTTCGCCGGCCTTCAAGCGCACCGGAAGCGCGGAAAGAGCGCTCGTGCCAGTCCTACTCCGCATCACACATTAAATGAAGAGCGGAGCGCTCGTTTCACCGCCCAACATTTATCCGCCCTGACTCCAAGCGCTCAGCGCCCGCGCCCCAGGATTCGAAGAGAACGCTCGGTTACCAAGTGATCGACTTCTGAATCAAAACAAAGCTTTTTCCAGGCTTTTTATAATGTATTGGTCAAATCGAAGCTTCAACATCCGCCGGGCAACCTCCAGGGCATTTGACTTTTTTGAAAATTATTGTTCAAATCCCCTCCCCCCCCCATACCAGGGCCAAAACGCCGTTTAAATGCCCCACACTAGGGTCCATTCAGATGATCAAATGCCCCCACCCCGGGGACATTTCACAGGCACATAAATGACAGAAGGACGGCAGAAACGCCTTCAGTTGTCGAACAAAATCTTCATAAATACAGCAAATAATTCGCATTCAATATAGCAAAAACTGAGAAACACTGTTAGCCTATTTACTACGAACAAAAGTCTTGCGCAAAGCGGCGGAAATCGCTGCAACAAGGTCACTGAATGTTCAGCTTTTCTTCGTGTGTCATGCAACATACAAAGCTTTCTATATAAAAACAAATCCCACCTATTGAGATTACTACATCATGACCATTCCACTGACATGCATCGTCGCTCACTTTATTAATTTTACAGCTGATTTCATTGCTATGTATACACCCGGATTTTCAGACATGATTCGACGGTCATGATTCGACCTGTCATGATTCGACACTAATCACATGACCTATCGCTTCGCAGTACGTAAACGGTTGCAAAAATAATTGAGAGTTCTGCCGTGCGATCCGAAACAGTGAGGGAAAAACCTGGCTGGCAAGGAAAGCTTAGCACTAAAGGACATAAAGTGTAACGAAGCTAGAATCCGGACAAATGCGTTTTACCTGAAGAGCAAAGCTGTGTTGCCTGGAAAGGGGCGACATGATGCAGAAATTATGATAACATGTGATACCTGGAGTTCGATTGCCGAGTTCGAATGTATTTCTGTAGGCGATTTCATAATGGACGAAATATTATCAATACGGCGAAAAGCGAATTAGTCCGATGATTTATCGTTTAGTCAGTTCTTCCATGTGACAAGGTTTCGGTATTTTGCCGTTGGTGAATACCACCCGCAATTCACATGTGACAGTGATGCAAATTTTGTTAACAAGGAGGAAAATTTGTATTTCTTCAAGTTGGTAGTTTTTCGTCCTTACTTAGCTTCTGCATGGTTTAAAAATAACAGGAAAACCTGACGTTTTGCAGAAGAAATCAACAGATAAATTGATCGGTCTGCCGTTGTGAAAGAATTTGCTTGAGAGTTTGAAAGTTGTTTTGTCGACCATTGAAAAATATCACAATGTTCGGTCCTCGACCTATGACCCTAGTGAGCGCAAATAAAGAAAACCAGACATAAAAGAAAGCAACATTTGTTTTTATTGAAAAAGGGTAAAATATGATATTTCTTTAAAGTTCAAAGTAGAAGTCCAAAAAAAGTTGAGAAAAGAGCCGAAAAACTTATCGATCGAGACGTGCACACGCCCGATAACATGTATTGCGATTAGATTGCGTGACTTGTATGAGAGGCTGTTGTCTAAAAAGGGGAACAAATTATGGATCACGATCCACTTTTTCTGAATTACAATAGAAACATTCGAGCTATCATTAAAGTAACTTTCAGATTCTGTGCTTTGATTCCTGTAGGATAATCAAGGTAAAATACTGTACTGCTTGGTAACCTCTCGGTCGAATCATGACGGTCGAATCATGTCTAAAAATCAGGGTGTATACACAGCACTGAAATCAGCTGTAAAAAATACATGCGGTTGACCTCCGTTGAGCGTTTTATTGTTGTATTGAATCGCCGATATAGGTATTTTGGTATTTCATTAGGTATTTTATTACTCATATATTCAAAGCCTGAATCCAATAATAAAAATATTAGTATAGGTAATAGCATTATTTGTTGTGATATTTGGCATAAATACCACGAGTAATTTTTCAGTAATTTCACGAGCCGTTAGGCGAGTGAAATTTGAAACAATTTTGAAATATCACAAGTGGTGTTTATGCCAAATATCACGTACAAATCATGCTGTTATTTGTTTTTACTACTACCCGCAAAAGGTTTGTAATTTTCACATGTAGGTATTTCAAATTAAGCTTAAATACCACTGCTCTAAGCCAATCAAATTACAGAAATTTCTCTTGTAGTTGTATAAAAATTTAAATACTTTCAAATACGGCACAAAGCTTGTTTAAGTCCTTTCCTCGTAACCAATTGGCCACAAAGGCAGAATCTTTTCCACGAAAATCCTCTAACACCCCGTCCCCCATGATAGTTCACCACGTGCAAAGCACCCAGAGATTTCACATGAAATCGAGGGTGCAGTTCAAATTGCCCACCCCTAACGCATGGGGATCAAATTCCCCACCCCCCGGAAGACTCTGATAATCAAATTCCCTCCTCTCCGGGTTCTCACTTTCTGTTTCACGTGCGTTTCTTGTGATATGCAGATCAGCATCAGCTAACTGAAGCGTCCCTTCAATTACTTTCGTTTTTGTTTCTAAGATAATCAAAAGCGGAAGTAGCTGTACTTCCCTTTTAATTGATTTACGCGCAAAGGATATTATTGATTAAAATAGCGTAATAACTAACTGAATTTCAAGCCAGAGTTTAAAAACTCTGGCTTGAAATTCAGTTAAAACAGTTGTTTCACTGTAGACCCATGCGTGTATTGGAATTAAAATTCTAATACGCATGCATGGGTCTACAGTGAAACATCTGTTTTGTATTCCAACTAAAACTCGAACCTCTGGCTGCTATGCACAGCAACTTATACCCTTACCTTGACGTGTTCGCGGCGATCTATTGTCCGCGAGAGGAAATCTGTATGGCCGATAAGCAACTCTCCATGATCACTGACATCACCAGAACACAGAGACCGCCAGATTTGGTTTCCATCGAGAGAGAGCATCATTTTTTAAAGAGGTAAATGAAGTGTTAAATGTAAACGGATGTGAAAAGTCTGCCACGCAGGCAAGGGCTACCAGGCTAGGATCCAGGCTACCAGTGCCGGATCCAGACCTTGATATAAGGACTGGTTGGGAGGGGGGGTGATCGTTGAAGTTGCCTGATGAGTGTGTTCCTACAATTTCGGACCATACGAAACAGCACTGTCGCAATAAACGATCAATGATTACTCCTGAAGCCTGAACTCCTCTGATTATTAATAGTGAATGCTCTTCAATTAAATGCATTGAGCGCCCTACAAAATACGTTCTACCCAGAATACAAGTATATTAAATATAAACATTAAGTGGAAGCCAGCTAGTGGTCTATTATCAATGCTGCGTTCTGGCCTTCGGCCTCATGGACTATTGACTAAGAGCCCATTCCGGCTCGAGGAATAATTATTAAATATATTTTTAATGGAATGAATTTTTTTAAATCGAAATTTAGTGTCATTTTTTAATCGAAAGGAATTGTAAATAGTGCCTTGACTGAATAGTCTTTTTAAGTGGAATTTAATCGTAAATAGGATTTTATAGTTAGCCTCGTTATCAATAAAAGAATTTGGGTTATAATAATAACAACAATAATAATAATAATAATAGTAATAATAACAATAACATAGACAATTTTATTAAAAAACTATTAAAATCCTATTTACAATTAATTCGCTTAAAAAAAAGGAAAAACTATTCATGCAAAAACACTATTTACAATTTCTGTCGATTTAAAAAGCACTTAATTTAGCTTAAAAAAAAGTTAATTAAAACTAAGAAAAATTTTTTCGAATTAAAAAACATTTCATTTCAATAAAAAAAAACTGTCAACTTCTAAAATTCAAAAGTTTCTTTCAACTGCTAAAAAACAAAAAAAAAATAGTAATAATAATAATGAAATAAAAAGATATATATGAAGTAAGGAAACACATCAATAGTCCGATTTAATGGCTCCTTCAGCAACTTCGACGTCGATATCAACATTCTTAATGTCACATGGCACTCTTCTGGTCCTAGAGCCTCGAAGACAAACCAACGCAGATCTCAAGAGTGCGAATGAGGTTCTGGTTCTGATCCATGAGATGGTTTTGGCATACTGCTCCCCTTTTTTGATGGCAATCAGCTGTGCTAAACGGCTATGATACTTCAAGCACTCCTTTCCCATTCCGCCAGTTGTGGTGAAGACCAAGGGTGTAAATGTTCCATGCTCGATGTCCAGGACTCTCTCTGAGTAGAGACGCTTTTTCTCGTTCTCATGGATACGATAGATTTGTTGTGGCTCTAGGTCCCTATACGATACAGCATTAGGGTGACAGACCCTCACATCGAAGAATGCTGAACGATGTCGCTCCCAGAAACCACGCGCGTGGATATCTAACCTCGCATCCTGAGCTTTGTTAGATCCTCTGTTTAAATGTTCGCCGGAGATGTCTTGAAGTACTGGTTCGATCTCGACATCGCTACACACCATACTCAGAAATTCAACAATAACAATAATAATAATAATAATAATAATAATAATAATAATAATAATAATAATAATAATAAGGACCTTTTTATAGCGCCTATCCAGTAATAGATCTAGGCGCTTAACAAAATGAAAAAATTAGAATTAAAAATTGATTAAAATAAATATAAATTTAAATAAAACACATATAAAATCAAATAAATCTTCCTAATGACTAAAGTAAAAGTTTTTAAAAAGGTAGGTTTTAAGTTTATGCTTAAAAAGACTTAGATTCTCGCATAAGCGTATGTCGTCAGGTAGATTGTTCCAAAGTTCGGGGGCTGAGACAGAGAATGCTCTAGATCCATAGGTCTTAAGGTTAAAGCTAACAGGATTCAGACTGAGCGTAGAGGATGACCGAAGCGATCTAGAAGGTGAGTAGCGGGTGATAAGGTCTTGAATGTAGGTTGGAGATTGCTGATGGAGAGCTTTGAAGGTAAGTAGTAGAATCTTGAATTTAATTCGTTCAGAAACAGGTAGCCAGTGAAGATTGAGGGGGATAGGAATGATGTGATAATTAACACTTCCTAGACCATATAATCAGTCTGGCAGCTGCATTCTGAGCCGATTGAAGGTTTTTGATGACGTATTTAGGGACATTATATAGTAGAGAATTGCAGTTATCGAATTTGGAAGTTACAAAGGCGTGTATAAGAATTTCAGTAGTTTGCGTTGATAAGTATTTCCTTTTGCGCGAAATGGTGCAAAGATGATAAAAGGCAGATGTACAAACATTGTTTACATGGGGAAGCATTGACATAGTGCTATCTAAGATAGCGCCAATATTTCTTGCATGTGGAGAGGGCTTGATTATGTCAGTTCCAAAGC
The DNA here is from genome assembly GCF_958299795.1 of Porites lutea. Taxonomy (NCBI): domain Eukaryota; kingdom Metazoa; phylum Cnidaria; class Anthozoa; order Scleractinia; family Poritidae; genus Porites; species Porites lutea. The sequence goes on along the minus strand of NC_133203.1, from coordinate 15,224,700 downwards.
AAAGAGGGGGTAGAGATTGTTGTGGATTATTTTTTGAGAATAAGTAGAGAAGCTGGGTCTTGTCTTTGTTTAGTTTTAGTCTGTTGAAAGACATCCACTTATTAATGCCGGACAGGCATTCCTCAAAATTAATCAAAGTGATACTGTTGGTTATTTCGATGTCGTTGTTTGCAGAGAAAGAAATATACAATTAAGTGTCATTGGCGTAAAAGTGAAATTGCATTTCATGGAATCGTAGAATGTCGGCCAGTGGTGCTGCACCCTTCTACACTTCTACACCCTTCGATTAACTCAAATTGCGAGCGATTAGTAAGGTAGAAGCGAAACCATTCAAGAGCTGTGCCAGAGATAGAGTATTTAGAGTGCAATCTTGTAAGGAGGATATCGTGATTCACAGTGTCCAAGGCAGCAGACAGGTCTAACAGTAGAAGCATGACACATTGACGTTTATCAATAGCAACCAAAATTATGAACGCGCACAAGGGCGGTTTCACAACTGTCGAAAGGTTTACAGGCAGATTGTAGCGGCTCATTTAGCTGGTTAGCTTCTAAATATTTTTGAAGACGTACTGCGACGACCTTTTCAATAATTTTTGAGATCACCTTGAGGTTTGAAATTGGTCTGTAGTTTGCAAGAACTTCATGATCTAAGTTGGCTTTCTTAAGTAGTGGAGATAGAACAGCAGTTTTCAAAGAAGACGGAAAATGACGGGATTCCAGTGACAAGTTGACAATCTTCAGGATAACTGGTAAAAGTAACTCTACCTGATGTTTAGTTAATAGGGAATGATCGAGGGAGAGTTATAAAAAAGAGTGAGATAGGATAAAATGTACAAATTGACCACTTTCAGACTAATAACTCAGCGAGTTTGACTTGTGGAGAATCTAAACTTTAATAATTATTTCAATTTCCTTTTTTCACTATTTAAAAACAACTTTTGCAGCTTTTTGAAGGTTAAAGTCAAGTAAAAAATTCAAGTCCTGTCTGGCAGTACAACCGGGAATTGATATCCTTTCAAGATACCTTTAGTACCTTTCGGGACAAATAAATAAAACCGCTATCATTTAATACCGGCTATGAAAAAGTGCAACATCTTTTGGACTTACACGTAGGATTAAACTACTAATTCTAATTCTCTCTGATATCCGTTTGTGATTTAGAGGTTAAAAATATTCCTGGAAAAGTTATAGTAAATGAACATACGTTGGAAAGTGGACAGTGGAGTAATTACACTTCGGCAAGGATCCTTCGCAAATACTGAACCGTCAAGTCTTCCCTATCATCGGGACGATTATTACAAAGGTTAGCAGCGCAGCATTTGGGAGAACTATTTTTTGTTGTAGTTGTAGGGTGCGCTTCTGCCACTTTATACAATTTAATTGCCACGTAGCCCTGAGGCCTCGCTTTCATGCTTACTTCGTAGGTGTGTATACCATTATTGCCGATATTTTATTGTCTTGAGACAGCAACTGGGGGGCGTGACTTGACGGTATTTTCTCACTCAATCTTGCAAAATTCTGATGAAAGGCTCAAGATGAAAATTGCCGCTGCTTTTTAACCATGGTGCAAGGAACAGAACAAAGAGCCTCGCGCTTTTGCTATTTCCTAATACTCAGATTGCTTTAATATTTACGAAAGCATAGGAATTAATGTGTGAAAAGTTATACAATAAATTCGAACGAGAACCGTTTTTTCTGGCGCGATTGTTTCGATGCGCGAGTCCCTCTCCAGTGAATTCCCCAAAAGGGTGTAAATTCTTATTAGTTTTCCAAGGCTTTGCTTGATTCATACACCAAATTTTTCATGTGCCAAACCCAGTGGTAAAGTTTTCATACGAAATTTGGCAAATTTACTGTATGTTTATTTTTTTACTTTAAATTATTTCAAGTTTGGATTATTGATAAATAGGTATATTTTTATCGGGAGTGTTTGCTAAGGCCCAAATAGACCTTTTTACATATACGGCGGCCATATTGAATTTTTAGATTTAAAGAGTATTATGGGATGCCCAGGGGGCATCAATATTTACTCGCGCTTTTCGAGCAAAACGAGAACTTCAATGTATATTTCTCGGGAAAAAGGCGATCATGATTACATCCAAACACGGCACAACGATCTTTTTTTCGTAGTACAATCTTTTTCTAGAATAATTGGCCCGAAAAGAGCACGTAACTTTCAGTATTGATATTTCGATGCGAGTATATCGGATCGTGCTCATGCCCCCTGAGCACCCCATAATACTCGTTAAATGCAATTAATTAAATATGGCTGCCTTATCGGTAAAAAGGTCTATTCGAATAACTTTGGCTTATGAAGAGTATTGCGTCTTTCCATTTCAAGTCGTACAATAAAAGAGTTTATACGCGTCTTTAAAACAAAAAGAAAATGAACATTTAAGATGTCTAATGTTTAATAGGTCATTTCCGAGTCACTTTCCAAAACCCTAACTTTCAAATCAAGCCAAGTGCAAAATCCTTTCAATTTGAAATAAGTTCTTTTGAGTGAAAATAGACAATTTTATTCATATAGCTTCATATCAAAGGGTATACACTTACTCTCGTCTTAAAGAAAAGGCTTGGGACCCTAACTCGCAAATGGGCTCATGACAGATTCCAACATTTAAAAATAGCACATGCACTTTGATAGGTCACCGCTATTACTCTACGTCTGTTTTCCTATGACAATGGTACATGTATGAAAAATTAGTCAAGCAATGATTATCAATTTATTTATTTTTTTCCAAGAAGATGCACGATCAACTTTTTATTCATCCACAAAGGATGTTCAAGCCTTATAGTCAATTGACTGCAAAAATTCTCAACACAACGGAATATGGCATTATGATTCACAGTGGCAAAAAATTACGAAATCGTAGAAATGTTCCATATTTGTAAAACAGCTAATGTTTCTTAGTAACATAGTGGACTGGAACCGATGCATATGGTAGTATTTGTTATGTTTTGCTCATCTCTGAGAACATTTTACTCTTTAATAACCTCGTTTTTCTTGTCTCGATGGTGAAGTTTCAAGAAGTACAGATACCCCACAGCATCACCAGCGGTTAGCAAATCGCTCAGGACTGGGTGCCATGCCAACCCCCAGATTCCAGAGGCCGCGTAGAACACTTGAACCTGGTGACGAGTATTGCAATCCCAAATGCGAATGGTTTGATCTAAGGCCCCGCTCGCCAGGAACTTGTCATCAGGCGAAAAACTGACCATCCTTATCTCAGACTCGTGCCCTGCTAATGCAGAGAGCTCCTGCCAAGAACTGGTGTCCCACAAGCGAACCAACTCGTCTTTTGAACACGTGGCTAACAGCTTCTCGTTGTGAGAAAACGTGGCACAGGTCACCCAGTCAGGTTGTGTCACTGTAGTCAAGTGCTCGAGGCTGACGCTGTTCCATATTCTAGCTGAGTTGTCTATGGAACTGGTCAAGATGAAGTTCCCTAAAGGCGAGAATTCAGTGTACTGGCAGAAACGGTCGTGACCTTCCAAAATCGTAATCTTGCTTTGCGTTTCTAAATCCCAAACAATGGCGCCATTGGTAAACTCACCCACAGAGATCAACCGCTTGTCATCCGAAGAAAATCGTAGGCACCAAGGCAGCATGGACTCGCCACAGTGCAGAACGATTTTGTCCTTACCAGTTTCTCGTGACCAAATTCGAATTTTGAGCTCGTCCCCACCGCTGGCCACCTTGGTTGAGTCCCTTGAAAACGTGCAGGCCCGCACTCCACAAGAAAACGTTCTCTTCTGTTCGTGCCCCTCATAGATCAGTGAAACCTCGTTGGTCTCCATGTTCCACACGCAAACCTGCAGAGTAAAGTCAACGCATAAGAGAAGTAACGAAGTTCCGAGCAGTGAGTCTCTTTGTCAAATAGGCTTAAGAAGCGCGAGTCTAAAGGCTATTTAGTAAGACTATTATAGTCGAAAATAGCAGGCCAGGTCGGTGCAGTCACAACGAGGTTTATTTCGGAGCTCTTGCGCGCGAAGCGCGCGCAGCGGAGCACCACGGGTAAAAAAGTGTGGTAAGCTACCATCTGGGAAAATTTGGTAATCACGTGAACGTACACCGACCGACCGACCGCCCGACCGTCCGCACCACGGGCATACCAATGCAAAATAATTCAATCAACAGGTATGGCAACCCAAATGCAACTCAAGGTTTTATTTGGAAAAAAATCGCATGGCCGCCCGGACTTTAAGAAAGAAAAACCAACAACAAAGTCGTATCTTTTTCGACGTTATTTTTGATGTTTATACTCGCGTGGATACCAGAGAAAGAGCTAGAGCGCGTGATTGAAAAGAAAAGAAACGAATTTTGTAGGAAGAAAAACATGAAAATTCAAAGCGGTTGTGAGACAATGAGAAATGCTAGCGGCCAGCTAGGTGAAAATGAGCGGCAGTGAAAAATATAAGCGAACATGAACACAGAAGACAAAATATTGGGTTAAGCACATACATGTACGACAATTCCTCCATAAAAATAGTGTTTAACTAGAAAGTTTGATGTTTTAGTCCTCAAAAACAGCGTTGCAGTTGTGCAAAACAACGGCAAAGAAAGACAAAAAGCGTGTTGTGTGTTTTTTTGCTAATTAGAAAAAAAAGTGTGCTGGACGTGCAATTTGTTTTTTTGCTAATTAGATCTATTGATCTTGATGCCATTTTCATTTGCCCTCCCCGTTTAGCATTACAGGATTTAATTTTTTTGTTGTTTGCAAGTATTATTAACCAGAGCTTCGCTTTTAGCCCTGGCTAAATCTATATATTACCATTAATTAGGACTGTCCACCCAAATTAGTATATTCCTGAATGGTGTCATCTTGTTTCGCAAAGCTTTGCCAAATAAATAGAGTCAAAAGGAGCTTCGACAAGGAAACACTAGAGTTGTTAATAACATCATTAGTCTTTAGCAAGATGCTTTACTGCTCATCTGTATGGTCTAATACTACACTCCAGAATATAAACAGATTACAATCTATTCAGAATTTTGCCAGCAAGATCGTAACAAACTCTAGGAAGTTTGACCACGTAACACCTTTACTTCGAGAGCTAAACTGGCTTCCTGTTAAAGAACAATTATTCTATAGACTCCGTTTTGACCTTTAAATGTCAGAACGATCTTGCGCCTCAATACTTAACGAGCAAGTTTACCAAGCGCTCAAATATACATACTCGTAACACTCGTACACGGAACTCTTTGCAGATTCCGCCATACAGAACGGCTATAGGCCAGCGCACATTTTCCTACAGAGGGGCCTACATATGGAATAACTTGCATAATGAACTTAGGCAAAGTGCCTCATTGGCATCTTTCAAGCGCGCCCTGAAAGACACACTATTGAGGCAGACATTTCCTTCATAAGCTTTAGATTTTAGTAGAATACCATCATAAATTTTGATTTCGAGTTTTTATTGTCATTTTTGCTTTTATAAATTGGGAATAGTTTGTAAATAGTTCCTGAAAAACCTCACGATGATGTTACTATTAAAGTTATTAAATGGAAATGAAACTTTTCCCTTTTTAGCGGGAAACAGTCTGCAATACCCAGCAACTATAAAGATTTCGTGACGACCTGGACTATGGAAAGTAACATTTGTGTTGTCGGCCTGAAAATGCTATGGCTTGAGGTCAACATGGCTCGTTTAAGGAATATTATCAGAATATCAGTTGCATTTGAACCGATTATCCCACTTCCGACTCGACGTCTGTAAGCTATAGCTAGACACAGTCTACCATCGCAGATAGACTAAGTATGATCTATTCTTCTCAGACCTAGCCTGAATCACTAGAAAGATAATTAACTATACTCAGGGATAAGCTAAATGTTTAACTAAATTCTTCATCTACAGCTGCAGTCAATAGATTTTTTCGAGTTTTTAACCTGAGCTCTAACCTTGTTAATTCAAACTGACAGTTCAAAACGGTTAATAAGATAGTAAACCGAAACTCAAGATAAAATTTTAATCCTATAGGATAACGCCCTTACAAGCGCTCTATTGATTTAGGATGTAATGAGTTTGCTAATGGGTTTATAACAACGACTACTCTAGAATGCAGCCAGAATGATTGATAATGCTTGTCTAAAATACCCTCTAGTAAGGATGCATTTGAAAAGAATTGAGTTACTTTTACTCAAGAATGAGGTTGTCGTGACAACTACTAACTCTTACCTTGAAGTCATCGGAGGCAGAAGCCAACCATTTCCCATCATCAGAGTACGCGACGCTCCAACAGCGTTCAGAATGGAAACGTGCCTCCCGTAACTTTTCCGCCGCCGTTGCGTCCCAGACACGAACAGTTTTGTCGCGAGCCGCCGACGCTAGCCGAGTCCCATCGCCATTAAACGCGACATCCAGCACCCAGTCGGAGTGGCCGCCCAGCAAAGCTAGGGTCCTGGAACTGCTGCTGACGCTTTCATCACTTGTGTCATCAAATGTTGCATCAAACAGAGTGACAGTGTGATGGGCCGAAGATCCTGCAGCTAATCGCGTGCCGTGATCAGTTTCGACGAAAGCGACCGTCGAGACGTCATTTGGGAGATTAAAAGTACAAATTCTCATTCCTGTCGTTACATCCCACAAGATGACGTCACTATCGACGCACGCGGAAGCGAGGTACTTTCCATCAGGAGAGAAGCATACCGACCAAATAAGGGATTTGTAGTCGAGTTCTTCATGGCCTTCTAAAGAGTCTTTAATGGGGAAATTAGGGTTATCGTCTCGCTGGTGTCCTTGCAAGGTCCGTTTGATGGACATGTTTCTGAGGTCCCATATGAAGAGCTCCAGTTGATCTCCACATGAAGCAACAACTGACTCATCCAGCGGAGACCAAGCGCACGACATTGGGAAGCTTTTGTGGCCCAGGAGCGTTCCTAGATGCTCTCCAGTGTTTACATCCCATATTTTGAGGCTCTTGTCTTTGGAAGCAGACAGCAACTTATCTCCGTCTTTCCAAAAGGCAAGGCATGTCACTCGATCTTCATGTCCCTGGATGATCCTTATAACATTCACCAGAAATTACAATTAATAAGTACGTGTGTATAACTTTAGTTTGAAGTATTCTGCCACATTCACAAAATGTTATTGCGAAGAAATTATACGCAAACAGCCCAAGTTTTTCCAACTGCGTTTCAAATAATTATGAACACATTCTGCCCCCCGTTTTTTGAAAGCGACGGCCGCGAAGCTCAAAGAAATCAATGTTTAATGAGTGCCGTTTTAAAATCAGATGAAATCTTATTTTTGCATCCTTAACTTTCTTCTTCTAAATATTTTTTGTTTAATATCAAACATTCGACAAAATATTTCCTCACATTATCAAACACCTCGAGGTTTCGAATGAACAAATTTTTCGAAACTGATTTCACTATAAAAATGAACGTCAAAAAGAACGACCTTTTAGTTTCATAGCGTTAACTTTCTTTTATCATTCACGCTGTGGTTTTCTTGTAATGATGCTGTTTAAATATTTTAGAGTTTTAAGTCAGTATCCCACTGAGCCTTTTCACAATTTTGTATAAGCACTTGCTAATTTTTTACTTCTGAACTTGAGAATGACCATAGAACTGTCAAAACGTCGTTCTTTTTTAACCTTAATTATTGTAATGAAACCACGAGGTCAAAATAATCCACTGCACGTCATATTTTTAACTTTCTTTTCAGTTTTTGACCTTGTGAATCACTGACGCATTTTTAACTGCGTGACTCGGTTCTCTAATCTCTGCTAGTCTTCTTCGGTCTCCTACGCGAGACAGATAAATCATCAAAACAGTGGCGCTAGAAGGTGCATTAAATCTATTTTCTTTTCTGATATAAGATTTTGAGACTATAATAATAGTCAGCATTGAGTTAATGCCTATATGAGGGAAGCCAGGAAAGGTAGAAAACTGGCTGATTTGCACAATACTAACTTCAAACACTCATTGGCTGGAAATCTCCATAGTCGAATGGTCTTATCAGCAGAAGCAGACGCCACCACGTTGCCATCTGGCGACAGTCTCACACATGTTACAGGTCCTTGATGATCCTCAAGCTGGGCATGCAACTCCCCTGTTTGACTGTCCCAAACACGGATGGTCCCATCGGCTGATCCAGACAACAACGTCCTGTTGTCTTTTGCAAAGCACGTTGAAAGAACGCTTTTTGAGTGACCACTGAGTTCAAGCTCAAAGGCTTCTGGAACTTGAGGCTTGTTCATCCACTCGACCCACCCCTCTGGTGTGGGGATGTTGTCAGGGTCTGACTGGTCAAACGTTTGGCGCATGCGCTGGGCTTGTTGTGCAACCCATTGGTGTTGGGGATATGTTGCAGCTTGTTGGTATGTCAGGATTGGTGTTCTACTCAAGATGTGGATTTCACTGCGGAGAAATCCCAAAATGTCCTGAAGATCTTTAACGATCTGTAAACAAAAGCGTTTGGAAGTATGCGTAAGATCCTTGGAAAACAAAGCGCTGCACAAAAAAACATTTTGTGAAATGTCTTACTATAACGGAGCTATCTTTTCTACCGCTCTTTCGCAAGGACACGACAACCAATAGAGGCAGTTGAATTGAGATTCCAACGTGATACCGTTAATCAGACAACACACAGAAGCTGATCCGTACAAAGATGGAGGGCTGAGAGAACAGTTTCTCCCACTAACAAAGCCAACAATACTTTGGATCGAAACTCACAAACAATGATGAAGGTCCTTGATGTAACAATCACAAAACAACAGACTACAGTGTTAATTTGCTAATTAACAACTTTTATATTGCTCATAATACCCCTTGTTTAGTAAACAGATTGCATTATGAGCTACGTGAAAATGGTAGCCATAAGAGGTTCTAGTCAGTACTTTAACATCTCCTGATGAATATGACCACTACTCAGTCTAAAAGTCGCGATAAATAGCAAAGTGACTCTCGGCCACTATCGATGGTAAAAATATTCTCAAAGTTTATCTAATCTCACCTCATTGTCAGAGTGTTCATCAACCGCACAACTCACAGCTCTGGTAGCCTCTGCCAGAAGCTCATATCCCATTCCTGCCATGCACTTAGCTTGAACAAATCTCAAATCTCCCAGAGTACTTCGCAGCCTTTCAAAGTCACGCGACTCAAGCAAAGCGACTGGTAGTCTGTCTAGTTTTCTCAGGTTAAGAGCTACCGTGGAGTATGCGTGAGGCTGGGCAGGGATTTTACGCTCGTTTCTATATTTCTTGTGGTACTCCCCAGAAAAGTAGTCAGCGATGCTGTTGTGTGTTTCTTTGTGACGAAACCCTTTTAAGTATTTCTCTTTTGCGACCTCTATGAACTGTCTACAAACAGACCCGGATTAAAAAGTTGTCAATAGGTGCAAGGGGAATGTCTTTGAGAAACTTAATTGGATCAGTTTGCTGAAACTTTTAAAACCTCGTTTCTCTATTTAAATTGGAAGCATATGTAGCCCTAAAATTCTGTATTTCTCAAAAATTACCTTTTAGTTGATCAACCTTATGGCCCCAGGTTTGGCCCTGACATTTGACAGAAGGTAATTACCATTTTGAAAATGTTTAGTACACCGATGGAAGTTCAAAAGTAAGGTCGTAAATGGGCATTATTCCTTTCAGTAGTCTTAGTACATAAGACACAGCAATACCTGTGAAATAGTGCCAGCAGTGACACTCCAAAGGCTCCCCTTTCTACTAAGAAAGGACCTAAGTCGTGTTTCAGACGAGCCAGTAGTAGGGGTGGTAAGCGGCGCTTCGGTGGCTCGTGCCAAACCAACACGTCCTTGAGAAGTTCTTCGTCACAGCTCAGTATGTTGAGAACATCGTCTGAATTCATCCCATCCGTCGCGGCAGCAAGCAGACCTAGGACTCTTGACACAAGCATTTTGCCGTGATACTTTTCGAGGTCTTCATATAGAGAGTATATCATCCCAATAACGTCAGCCTCAAGAACGATATCAGCGGCATCTCTGGAATTAAAGCAAATGCAAGTTAAGTTGCCAGCAGAGTGTTGAAGGTTATTCCTTATTTGCGCTGGTATTGCCTAGTATTGCATTTCTTCATTTCATTGCATTGATTGGTTAAAACGATCTTAATGCTACTTTTTAATTAATTAGGAATAAAATACCGAACAAGTCATGATTTGCTGGCAGGTATTTATCTGTTCCTTTTTGGAGATCTGATTAGTCCAGTAATTTGCGATAGCCTTTAAACCTGAGAGCCAGTACCAATTCTAAGTTGAATTTGTGTTTTTGTGTGATTGCAAGAGTAAAGGAGAAAACCAACTACACCTGATAATTAAAGTATTTTGATGATCCCTTCACTTCTTACCAATTATGTTTACTGCGAATTTTACTTAATGATCTCTCTTTATCGAATAGCTAGTTTAAATACAAGAGCTAAAGTGTTGCAATAATGCGCTGTACAAGCAGGATTTTGTCACTTTTACAACGGGAGGTCTGTTCTTTCATTCTGTGTTCCCTCTTGTAATGTTAAAGGCGTTGCTCAAATGTTAGTTGTAAAACTAGGACGAGGACGAAGGAGAACAAATTTAAAAGGGACTGATTATACGGCTACGCTTTAAAATAGCACGGCCCCTCCCCTCAAACAAAATTGGGCATTCTGTTTAAAGGGAGGGCACGGCTGTACACAGGGTATATTATTACTGATAGCTGTAACTTGATTGAGAAGCTCTTACTTGTATGAAGGCCACGATCGACACTTGTTAAAGAGGAGGTGTAAATACAGAGGTAGTGGACATCTGTCGAAGGCTTCTAAGACAAGCGCCCGCTGTTTGGGGGTCAGCGTCCTGTTGACTGCTTGAAGCCATGCGTCTAGAATGACAGGTCCATCACGCTTGTCGAGACGTGCCACCTAAATTCACAATGAATATAATGCAATTTGTATTTTATGGATAATAAAGTTATCCGTTGTACAATAAATATCAGATTACTGGAAATTATTTTTTCCCACAATCTGTAGTCTTATAAGACTTTGCTGAGTGAACTTCTCATCAAGAACAGAGACAAAGAGAGGTGGGAAAATGTAACGACAAAACAACTGACGTACCATGTCGAGGATTTAAAGATTGCAATTGCTTTAAAGAAGTTTATAAAGAGCAAATTATGTTAACCGGGCTGACAAATAAATTGTGTGTTCCCACACAACGTCTTACTGATAAAGAAAGAAAATAAAAAAAACCTCAATCATTTGCATAATTCACTTGAAACAACGTTTTACCTTTCATCACAGTCGTAACAACTGATTTTACCTACTTTCATTTACCTGTAAAAATTGTCCAGCTGGGATTCCAAACGCCTTTAATCGCTGCATACAGCCACCCTCCTCTGGCAGAGTAGATATTATCATGTGCACATGCGGAGGTAACTTACGCGGAAGCCATTCTAAGAAGCGCCTCGCGCCGTCCTCATCAGTTAACTGATCTAAAGAGTCGATCACTATGCACAGCGGTCTTTCCTCCGTCGCATGTTTCAGAAATTTAGGGAAGGCCTCACACAATGTTTTGTAATCTTCTGGGACGTCTTCACTGATGCTGTAAACGAGTTTTATTTGTTTACAGAAACTCTCCGTGAGAGTTCTACCTGAAATAGTATAAGGAATCGTAATCAGCTAATTCTTTACGATTTAATACGCAGAAACGATCAAACTGTAGGATCTAGCAGCGCCTATTTGATCGAGCCTCAGTTCGCTTGTGGCCACCCTTATTTATGTAGCTTCGCGAGAGGTTAGCAGGAGACATTGGACACTTCCCTTCTAATCAAGGAGTAGTATTTCTTGGTGTTAGAGAAACTACTGTTGAATAACTATTTTGTGGTGTGGGTACTTTTGATTTTATATTACGTCAATTGGTGATTGCATGCCTCCGAACGCCAAGAAATAGCCTGTACACAGATACCCTGTTTTCTCTTCAAACTCCGTCGAGGGAGCGTGTTAGAATTGTATTGTAATTTGTTTACCCACGAAGCACTAAGGAGTTCTTATGAACTCGTTGAAACGTGTCCGTGCGTTCCAGATCGAATTGGTAGTTTGGTGGTGTTGGTTTTTGAGCAGAGGGGAAAACCGGAGTAACCGGAGAAAAACCTCTCGGAGCAAGGGAGAGAACCAACAACAAACTCAACCCACATATAGCATCGACGCCGGCATTTGAACGCGGGCCACATTAGTGGGAGGCGAGTGCGGGGGATTTATTGACTGCCAGCGAAAGGGGGTAGGGGTGGTGAAGATGAATAGAGAATGGAAAATAGGTGTACAATGACTATCTTACCGGTAGATGAGTCTGGTGTTGTTCCACAAAACCGATACATGACTGCGAGATTTCTCTCTTTGCTCTTTGTTTGTGTTTCCATGACAATCTTGGACATCAGCGACGTCTTTCCAACTCCTGACTCACCATAGATCACTAAGGGCATCATGGGATCAGGGCCGCTAAGGTATTTGTCAACGGCGTGTAAAATATCTGCGCGACCCTGGAACGAGTGCGTATGATCACGGCAGAAGAGTGCGTGACGAGTGACCTCTTCCATGACTGGATTGGAAGGACCGAGATTTTGCAGCACTTCATGAACGCGTGACGTTAAGAGTTCTCTAGTACGGTTGCACATTTCTATAGAGATTGAAATTTAAAAAGACATCTTTGAATTAACGCTTTTGTTCTGTAGACGTACTCATGATATATTTTTAAGGTGTATTGAAAGCCGGGGGTAGTCCCTTGTATACTTGTCCGTAAAGCACCAAAGGATATAGTTTGGGGCATTAATAGGGTAAAATTGGCTATAGAATTTTGGCAGATTTGGAGTGAACTGGATAAGGTTTGGTGCTGTTCACAAGAAAGGGTCGAGAATTGAACCTTTTTTTTTCAGTCAAAGTTGGAAAAATCTAATATCTTGATTTTGTTTGAAAAAGGAAAAAGATTCAAGGAAGCTCACCGCACAACCTCAACTAAATTATTCACCCCCAACCCCTTGTTCAAAGCGAATATTTCAAGCCTTGTAAAAATTTTTAATTTACCGTGACAAAAGTGCAGTGCTACAGAAGAAAAACTGAAACTTCTTCCAGTGAATTGAACTACTGTTCAATATGACACTCGACACTTCTAGGGTGGGGCACATGCTGCAAGTTGAAATTGCGAGCAATATTGCACCGTGATTGGCCCTCCTGGTCCTTATTATTAGAGCTTCAATATTGCGCGCAATATTGCACCCGCGTCGGCCGTTGTGGTCTTTAATGATTTTCCTTACTGTTAGAACTTCTGACCTTTGATGTAATCTCCATGTTGACCTTTATGAAGTCCTTCGTGATGCCATCGTAAGTTAGTAAACTTAAGTACCCGACCAACTTCCAGCGAAGATGGAATGCGACGTTCTTTCAGCTCCGAAAGCAGTGCAAGGCATTCTGGGTCTTTTCCTCCAACCTCCTAAGAAGAATAAAGTCAGCAACTATCTTAGTTTATATTATTTACCCTTCCCACACGGACTGTAGGAATTTTTCACTAAAAAGTGTCCTACTACAGTTAAAAAAATAGGAATAGGACGCTTTTTGAACATTTCTTTGCAGTCGCACGACTTCGACGTGAAACGTTCTAATTTCACGTTTTTATGGAGTTTGTAAACACAAGACAACGATTTTCTTTATATGTTTCTAAAATTAGATACAGATCCTTAAAATTTAACTTCAGATAAGATGGTCAACAAGAGTCAAATTGAACGATATAGAATAAGAGCGATGAACGGTTTGTGACAGCGTGAATGCACTTTTTTCTTAAGTGACGTTCTCGATGCCATCTCTGTCCTGGTTGCTTAAGCTCTCTTATTATCCAGGGTCGGTGACAAAATTTTACGCAAAATTGAGTATCCAGCTCATGAGCGCTTAACATGTTGTTGAGCAAAAATGCCTAGAAGTAGAACTGCTATAAGCGCACTAGGGGAAGAAATGGAAAAAAAAACTATCGAGGTGGCGTGGCCGAGCGGTTAGAGCGCTAGACTTGCAATTCGGGGGTCCCGTCAGTTCTAGTCCTGCTCTAACCGCTAGCTGGATTTGTTCACGGTAGTCCCGAGTTCAAATCCTCGGCCGTGCTTGTAAACCCGGTCAGCTGGTTTGCCTCCTATAAATACCGCCGAGGGTAAATAACGGAATGATTATTATCAACATTATTACTATTATGACAGGCCTGCTGAAATAGGCTCATTTCGATGTATTGAAATTCATTATACTTGGCTCCAATGCTTGGGAAATAAAACTAAAAAATGAGCCTTGAGGTTCAGGGATGAATGACTCATTCATTGTTTCATTCTCGCAAGTTTCCGTGCTAAGTATGAATTTTAATATATCTTCTCAAACTCATTAATAACTCATAAAGAAAATAGAAAGGAAATTAAAGTTTAACGAGTGTTTGGAAATCAGATGATATACTGCTCATTTTTGCATCGTAAGTGTCTCATTCTAAATTATTTTGTTGAGGAGTAATATCAAGCATTCGACACAGTGTTTCATCACCAGATGAAACACCTCGAAGAACGTCAAAAATACTCCGCTGCGCGTCGTATTTTCAACTTTCTTCTCGGTTTTTCATCTGGTGATGAAACACTGCGTCTCATGCTTGATATATTACGTCAATATTGAGATTGATTTATGGCCCTACCTGTATGTTAACGAAATTTCTCGCCTCTTTATCCTCTTCATTAATTTGATCAAACCTTCGATCAATAACAAGGGAACGTTCGCTTGCCTCGGGATCTGTAACCACGCCTCTTTCAACTTCCAGTTGAGTCACGGAGACAGTGTATTTTTGCTTCTCTTCTTCCTTCAAACCAGCCTTCTCTGCCGCTGACCGCAAATGACTCCAGATCCTCTTCTCGACTTTGCCCCAGTCCGCCCAAGCCTTTGACATCTCGTCTTTGTTTGCTGAGTGGATGGGAAACTGCGTTGAGATTGGCTGCAACAAATAACAAGGCGGAACCGAGTTGTCGTCACGAAGATACCAACGAGTAATCAGTTCGCGGTCTGATTGGTCAATCAGCTGAAGAAGCGCTTCAAATTCGTCAGCTTCGACTGACGGGGGAAGTGGTCTCCATCCATATTTGTCGCCTATTAGGGCAATAAAAGCGATACCAATTGATGTCTCCTGGCAACGTTTGATTTCTTCCATGCAGATATTTACAACACGGTGATCATCCACGGACTCTTGACGAACCCCTGGTAGATGAAATAAAAAATAAAACTCAAATAGATTACTGAACTTAACACAGCTCCCTGTAGTGTGATCAGTGAACTTTTATACGCAACAGGACGGGAGAGGAAAGAGGACAGCAAACCTAACTTGTGACACAAGCGTGACAGTATTTTCTTTTTTGAAATATAAACTTTACGCCAAACTTCACTTTCCTTTGAACAGATGTTTTGCAAAGGCCAGGAAACATTAATTTTAAGCGAGGACCACGACATAACAGGCAGGTAATAGCCCTGTCACGTTTGTCACATACATCGTAAAGCGTTTTGCCGTGACTATAAAACGGTGTTTCAGCGGCTACTTCCGTAACGACAGGTTAATTCTTGAGACTGTGTTACTGAAACTGATTGGAAACTACTTGTTTCCGGTGCTTTAACGTCTGAAGCTTCTCCAGCTCAGAGTTTTAAAATTAATTTTCAAAGGCGTTTTTTGGTAGTAGCAGAAAAACAACTGTTTTGTTCGTTTTGGGTGTTCAAATGGAAAAAAAGGGCCGCCGAAGAAATACATTCCCATCACCTCATCATCTAAATGAAAAAATAAATAATAATAATAATAATAACTAAAAGAAGAAAAGATAAGAACTTATCAAGAGAAGACTTTTTTGTAAGGTTGTTACTTGTTCTGCTTTTGTCAAAAAACCTCCAACTTCAGGCAATTTAACGCCAAGCTACCAATTATGGCTCCCCTGCTCACTAATTTCCCTTTCGAAACCTTCAAGAAAACTACATTTCTTCACAAAATAAAATACATACTAAAGCTATAAGAGATACTGTTCTGTCTTACCCCATCGCAGGTCTACTACTTCAAAGGCAATACCATGTTGCTGACAAAGCTCCCGAATTGGTTCAAACACTTCCTCCATGAGTTCATTTCTCTCCACCCTTGTATCTGTAAAGGTTGAACTTAGAAAGATCCGGACAGTTTTTTGCACTAGTCTTGGATCCATGATATCGGGGAGAAGCTCTGTGGGGCTTGGGGTCTGCTGGGCCTGTCGGAGAAAAAAATTACCAGAAAAAATATGCGGTAAAGATGCCATAGAGGTTTAGCTCAGAATGAAAGGAAAGGAGGTTTTGGTAGTGAAATAAAAAAAAGGGTTATAGAAATATCTATTTCATCAAAAGCGAAATATTTTGAAAGCATTTATTTCGTTTTATAAATGTCTGAAATTACAGGAAATGTTCCGGTGATCTGATACACTTTTTGTTTCCGTTTGGTAACTCTACCTCCTCCAGTTGACCTGCAGCTTACTACTTTTAGGCAAGAGCCATAATGGGATTATGGCTGTTGTTTTAGGAAAAAGAGTAGCCACTTTGATGTGTCAGAGTGAATGGTCAAAACTAAAAGCCGGTTGTTCAGATCAGGGCATAGACGACGTAAATTTTCGTTTTCCTCGCCTTTTTGTTCTGGATAGATAAAGCAAGGATTAGACATAGAGCCTGTCAAAGTGGAGTTTGGTATTGTTATTGCTATTGTTGTAGTGAGATAATCGAAAAACATTTCTGTCGATTAGCATATCATGGTCCATTGGGTATAATGTCAATAGCCGGCTATTTCTTATTTTAGGCTAGTATACTTTGACTCCAAATTAAGTTTATTCCTTAAGCAAGATTCAAAGGTTACTTCCTATTTTCAATCAACCAAAAGCGCAAGAATTTCGCACAATTTTCCACAATTTTCGCGAAAGTAAAGTTTACCAAAATAACGTAATGAATAATTGAATTTCAAGCCAAATTTTAGAGTTCAATTTCAGTTCAATGGGTCTACAGTGAAAAACCTTGTAGTAATTTGTATCCTAACTAAAACTCGTCCTGCGAAGTGAACGCGATTGCTTTTGGCTGCTATGGATAGCAACTTACATCCTTACCTCAACGTCTTCATCGTGATCTTTTGTCCGCGAGAGAACATCTGTATGGCCGATAAGCAAAGCTTCTTGATCACTAGAATACAGAAACTGTAAGATTTGATTTCGATCGAGAGAAAGCATTATTTTTCAAGGAGGTAACTTAAGTGATGAAGACTTGTTTGTTGTTTCTGTCCAAGTTTCTACTAAGCCCGAGGGACTGGGAGGCACCTGAGTGTTACGTCACGCATCAATCGGATCGATTTTCGTTTTTAGCATTCGTAATTGTATTTGTTCAAACCAAATCCTCTTTCCAAACACAAAAACTGTCTTTTCTCTTATGCTCAATCAGATATTTTTCTTCAATAAAGTATTTCATAGTACTGAATTCCGGGATAATTTTCTCGAAGCATAACATTTTAGTAAGGTAGATTGTCAATCTTTCTCCTTTCTTTGTGTTTGATTCCGAGATTCAAATAGTATGGTAGAGGGGATTTTTAGAGCTGCTCCCACCAGGCACAGCTATCGGTGGTGCTGATGAAAATCGAGTACTGTACAAATTGTGGGCTTTGTTTATGACTAATTTATGTGATCGAATAAAGCAAGTTTACAAAGCGTAAATCAATTCCCTGATGACTACGTCTGATCTAAATGCTCTTCTTTCCCTCGTGAAGTTAGCGGAATAGCTGATAATCTCAGTTAAGTCTTGAGAAAGAATAATAATGGACAAGGTTTGCCTTCGATTAATCCTCAGGTAATTAGCTAGTGAAGTTTTTTTTTTTTAAAGAACCATTATTGCGAGTTGCTCTTGCACGCAGCACAGTAGAAGTTTTAACTCCCAGCACAAAAGATCTCTTTCTCTCAGCGAGGAAATCATATATCTGTAATTATCCTCTGCATAAAAAAGTACGTAAACGTATTTTTGAACCAGCTGATTAAAGTTTTTTTCGAGCTGCAGAGTTACACGTGCAGTCGTTCATGTTCGTAGCAGGCAAGCTTCAGTCAGGGCTGAATGAATGGTTTACAGTTAAGTTATTTTCCTCTTTATAAGTTGATAAGTTGTTCATTAATGTGTAGTTATTAAAACTTACCTCTTTGCCTTTGCTTTATTCCTGGGTGTATTAGGAAATTTAAAGCTATTTTTGCTAGCTTTGACACAAGAAGAACCCATTTTATCGAGCAAAATTTATTGATTGGAACAATCCATTTGAACCATATATTAATTCATATCAAGACCTACGTAAACGGAAAAAACCTCTAAGAACAAAAGATTCCCTATGGGAAAAGTTTTTGCTTTTGCATAAATTAATAAACCTGAGTTAATAGAATAATTAACGACAATACTCATTCACACGAGCGAGTTTTTGTAGACAATTAGGCCACCTCAAGTAAAACTTATGAGTGGAAGTGCAGTTGTAGTTAATTTTTTCATCTCAGGTAATTTTTGTTTCTAGTTCTTTTTTTGGGAGGGGTGGGGGCTATGGTAATGTAAGATCATAAAGTTGAAACAAAAGAAAAATAAAAAAAAAAACTTGAGAGAAAAATAAAGTGCACCAGAAGCAAACTTTTCTTAGGGGAGCGACGAAAAAGGAACCTCTTTCTCCCTAAAAAGAAGGAAAACGGGGTCTCGCTGCTAAAGAACAGTTCGTTTGCAGCCGCAGTTCGGGCCTGAATAAGCTGACTGGAATAAAGGATAAAACTGGGAACGGAGAGAGGAGGGCGAACACGGGCAACGGGAAAAGGAAAAATGGGAACAAAGAGGTGAATTGGAAATGAAGTTACTGACAGGGCTAGAATTCAAGTTAATTTTTGTTCTGTTGTTCATTTTCCAACGTGCCCGTTCCCCGTTTTCATCAGTAATTGATGTAATTGATTTTATAAGTGAAATATTCGCGCACACTCAGTAGTGCAACCTTACTCAGTCAAGAGGAACTAAGGGCCTGTTTACATGGAGGTGCAGGACCCCAGGTAGGTGAGGTAACCAGCTTAGGTGGGTTAACCCTCCTATCCATATAATCTTGCTATTTTAATTTGATCACGTTTACATGACAGGTGAGGTGACCCGCCACATGTTACCTCACCGATCTGGGGTCCACCACCTCCATGTAAAACAGACCCTTAACGCTACGTCCAGACGAATCCAGATATTTTTGAAACTGCATAAATTTTTATACTAATCGGTCTTCCGTGAAAGTCTGAATGGGGTTAAGTGTTTAGTGTTATTTGCCCATAAATTTTTGGGGACGTTTGCTGTTAAATTGGCCATTTTTTTGGTTGCTGTTTCCGAATAAAATACTATTAAGTGTTTGGAGGGTTCTTCAGACATCTTCAGCAGTGGTCGGACCTCTTTGTTTGTCTTCGGGAATCTTCGACAGTCTTCGGGAATTGTTGGTAGCCTTCGGAAATCTTTTGAAATAATCTGGAATTGTCGTAAAATGGCCGAAAACTTAACCTAAGGGCCTGATTTATACATGAGCCGGACTGGCCCCTTTTGCCGCACGCTGATCTCCTGACACTCTAGTTAAACGCAACAAAACTCATCGTAGTGATTACTTGACAAGGAGATAGCCCGGGAACTTATCAAACCGACCCAAGCCAATCCATTTCATGTAATCAGGACCTTAGTTTGATCATTTGCTTTGATACTAGCTCCACCCCTAACTGTTTACCCAGAAAATGTCTTTATCATTCGCCAGTGTCTAGTTTTCCACTTCGTTTAGTAGCGTTTCCTTCGCCCTTATAACTGCTCTATTAATTCTATTCAATTCCTCAATTTGTCGCTGTCGATAATTTCTCAGAAAACGTGTGTGTTCATCAACTATGGCTTGTAGATGGTGGATTCGTCTTCTTAAGTTTTCTTCATGCTTTTTTCTTGTTTCTTCTATTTTCTCATCGCGAAGTCGAATCTCTGCGCTCCTCAGGGATGACGCAAGTTGTTCATACGCCTTTTTGAGCTCTGTTGTCAAATTTCCGATTTCCAGACGGTACTGAAAGCAAACAAACAAACGAACAAACGACACTCAGATAAATTAGATTGCAAACACTGAGGGAAGAAAGAGGCACGTTCATTTTCGTTTTCTCCCCCAGGCGGGCCAGCTACTGTCAGAGAGCTTCCTCACAGATTATCGATCGATTGCCAAAGAGTAAACTGAAATGAGACGTCGGGTCTATGTATAGTATTTTATGGTGGTATACTTCAGCCGAAGAGCAGGTAAAATTAATATGCTTACTTACGGCACGTGAAGCTAAGTGGCTTGCTAAGTAAACAATAATTCAAAAAAGTAACAGCAACAAAATACAACGACGCAACCATAATTTATGTGCGCAGTAGGAATTCGTAAATGTAGTTAAAGTTTTCATAGACTGGGAACCAGTCAGAGCTGTATTAAGACGAAACATACCTTCGCCATTTTTTCAGGGTGTTGATCTTTCATTGGGTGATATATGGCGTATACTATGGACTCTTACCTCACTTATTGTGTCCTCCAAGTCTCTTACTCCGGACTGAAATTCAAGGCTGTCCTCTGCGAGCTGCTCAAGCTTTTCAGAGTCATCTTTGGATGGCCTAGCGTGCACTTTTTGAACAGGAGTTGCGAAAACTGAAAACAATTACACCTTTGCTTTTGCTGTTGCCAGTAACAAACTTACATAATAGCTCCCTTTTTTCAGGGTATGGTGGGGGTAAGGGTGGTTTGGTGGAAAGGGGGTGTGTTTCGCCGGTCTGTATTTTAAAACTTTTCGTTTTACAATTACGTATCGAGGAAGTCCCCAGATGTCACTCTTGGTATTTTACAATTATTTTTATTATACCTGTTTGTATTTGTCTCTGTGGAACCCATTTTCGAAGTGTATTTTGTCACATTTTCATCTGTCTAATGTCGCTGTTTGAAGCTAAGGGCTATATGCATGTCAATTTTCGGTCGAATTTATCGTAACAGGGCCCCATACAAGTAAACTGTTGTGAAAGCAAGTAAAAATGATTCCAGGTTCCCTCAGAATAAAAAAAAATGCTTTTGTTCGGTGAGAGGCAGGAGATTGAAAATGTTGAGCCTCGTGCTAATTTATACTTGAAACCCTCGACTATTGATAAAACGACAACGAAGAAATTCCACTCGAAGGAGAGGAAGTCTTGAAAAAAGTCATGCTAGCTAAGTTGGAGCCTCTAACGCAGAGATAAGTGAAATCACGGCTTAAGACCAGCTCCTGACGTCATTTACTCATCAAGAATCAGGGTGAAGAATATTTAACAATTATTCGTTGAGCCCGAATGGGCTCTGAGTCAATAACCCATGAGGGCGAGAGGAATAATTGTTTTAGTAAAATCCAACTAGTTGATCAAAAATATCGAGAATAAAAAAATTTTAGCTAGTTAAAGCTAGACTTAAATCCTTTTTTGCCGCCAAAAAGCCCACGCTTTTCGCTACTAATGGGCTCTAACATATAGCCTAGTAGTAGCTCAACCAATCAGAACGCAGGTTTGATAATAGACCACTAGTTGGATTTTGCTAAAATAGTTTACACTGAGTATCTAAGTATGAGTGTGGATAGTTCCTTTGAATTTGATTTGAAGTTGGTTTTTTTTATATCAGTAAATTATTCAAAGTTATGAGTATCTCGCAAAAACATACAAAAACAAAGAAATCCAAACATAAGTATGCTCAACGAAAAGAATCAGCTCATGACAAGGAAGGTGAATTAGCAGAGTACGTTCCTTTCAAGGAAGAATCTCATGCAGATCCACTAACACTCGAATCATGATTAGTTAAAGAGACCGTTATGACAGCGATCAGTTTGGATCTTCAATACTGATGTGGATCATCACAATTTAACACACTTTGCTCTGAGACTTACCGTGGTTCATAATCAGCAAATATGAGAAAACACCAATGTGAAACAAGACCATTTCTTCAGCCGGTAAACGTGGCCTTTGCGAGAGCGAATCTGAATGAAAGGATATGGCTATTTCAGTTATCACACCAGAAACATAAATTATTGCAAATGTACAAACTACTCACTTCAAATTATGTGCTTCTTTTAACTTCCCTCTGTTTGTGTAGCACTTTCAATTATTTTTGACTTTTTCGAAAGGAAAGTGCCTGAGATACTGTTAAACTATTATTAATCATAAAAAACCCCCGGCAAAACAGGTGTATGGTCTAAATACCTGTTGTCTATGCTTTCATCAGTCTTTAAGCCCGGCAGTGTCACATAATGAAAAACGCATGTACGGTAGCTGGTCATTGCTTTAACAGGATGCCTGGATGATTTTATCTTGTTTTTCTGAAAAAATCGATCGTTAAATTTCTTCTTCTTCTTCCATGTTGTAACGGATTTTTTGAAAAGTTTTGAATTTGAGAGAATTTATGAGCTTTGGTTATTTTCTACCTTTAAGTTCCGATTTTTATTACAGAACGAAGCCTTTGCTAAGCTAAATACACAATGAAGGAAAATCACAACAGCTTATAATTATGCGCGGAGTCGACGCACCCCGCAGTCTGTCCACGATATAATATGGGCGGTGTTACAGTTTCGTTTAACAACTGTCCCTGCTTCTGTGGAAATCAAACCATGGAATAAACAACTGACTAAACGTGAAAACAACCTGAAATTAACGGGTGACGAAGGACACCTCTAAAATCTTGAATCACTGAAATCGTTTCAATGATGAGCCTGCGGACGTCGTTTACGTCGCCCATTTTCTCTGGGTTTTTCAACGGAATTGTCTTATTTCAAGAATTGTAGAATTCTTTTTTCCGTGAAGACGCTACTAGCGAGCTTGAGCAACCACAAAATGACTGAAAAAGACCAAAAGAGGCGAGTATAAAAGTGAAATATTTTAACTCACAATTCGAACACAGGCTCTCTCAAGTCGCATAACAGAAATTAACCAATACAAATACTGTTAAAGAGTGTAACCATGATATTGCTGTTTTCTCTTCTCCGACTTTCTTTCTCTCCGCTCCCGCTCGTTCTATTTTTTCGTTCTATTTTTCCTTTCCTTAGTCCTTTCAGGCACATCGGACATAAAAACCCTTTCCTTTTGGCCCTTTCTCACTCAAATGGCTGAAATGGGTGCAACCTTATCTTTGCGAGGTTCGTTTTAAAAAGTCCGGCTAGATATATTCACGTGTCATTTCACGCCACGGCTCTTGCATATCTAATTTTCCCGCGTTTTTTGGCTGGGAAACGTCAGCCTGTATTTTGGGTCAGCGACTTTTCATATTATCATTAACTACCTCATATTACCGGAATGGCCGCCGAAAATAAAATCTCAGTGTGCTTCTTGAGGATTTTCTTTTAGCATTTAAAATGGCCATCAAATGAGCTTGCACCACATCTATGAAATGCTCTTGTAGTAGTCAACAAATTTCTCTACTTAAATGGCCATATCCCAGGACAGAAACAGCCTTTTAGCCAGCTCGAGCTCATTCTCAGATGTGGAAAGTTCACTTTACTCTGGGAGTAATTTTCATCCCGCTCTGGACTAAGCTTAGGTAAGCAATACTTAGAAGATTTTGTCTCGACTTAAATGTGCTAAATTAAGCGTCAAAATAGTGCCCCATATTTGGCTTAAAATATTTCAAAAGACTCTGCATAGACCCTTTATAAATAGTGATATTTGCTATCAAATCAATTATTTCGATGTATTAAAATACATCGAAATTAATTTAAAAAGATTCATTATTGGCTCCAAGGCTTGAGGAAATAAGAGTAATAATAACAAAAAAGATATCACGATGAGATTCAGCGTTGAACAGTACATGTCTTTTGATTTATTTCCCCTAGGCGTGGATATGGGGGGGTTTACATGAGAAAACTCACACCGTCGCGAGTTTCATACTGGGTTGACTTTTTGATTTTGTATCCCATTTACATGATGACTGGGTCATTTCAGATCTTGTTATTTGAAGGTACACTTCATGTCAATAAAACATACGTGTGATTCAAAATCGCAAACATTAAGCATGCACTACCCGTTTCAGTCCACCAGAAGACCGATTTCATACCAAAACGTGTTGCTGTTTTACATTTACATGATACCATTGCGAGATTTCAGACCAGAGTGAAATTTTTGCCCTGGTACAATAACCAGGGTGAACTCACGCTGGGGTGACTCGCGCCGGTATGACATTTTGTATTGGTATCATCTAAACAAATGTAGAGCCATGAGAGGGAACTGGAGTGAACTCACTCCGGTGCGAAAGTTGCCCCAGTGTCATGTAAACACCCCCTAAAACACTGAATTTCAATATATCGATATTGATCTATTAATATGTACACCCTAATTACAGGGTAAATGCAAAAGGTTTTATCAGTTTTTGAAAGTCTTCCTGTTATAATCCCGCAATCTTGATGCATTTTATGGCCTTATCCTGATCCCAAATTCATAGCTTACAGAGGGTACAGATTTGCTTTACTGTAAATGATCTCTTGGCCCCCCATGGTGTTTATTTAATTTTAGTGGTTCAAGTGGATGTTAAATCGATAGGAGGTGTTTATAAGAGAGTGGCGTCTATTCTCCAACTTTAAAATAAACAAAAATAATATGCTCTGGGTGAAAATATCAAGAGAGTTTATAAATAACAGAATATCTATCCAGTCCATCTAGTGATATGTCTAGGCCATCTAGAAATCCATACTTCTCTTCCAGATCTCAAATTTGATGTCAGAACATTGAGAGTATCCTTAAAGACCCAGTGGTGGGTGGTCAGAAATGAACAGTAATGCAGTCATTTGGTTACAATTTGTACATTTTTATTTCCCTTTTTGGCTAAGAAAAATTGTACATTTTCTTGCCAGTATTTTCTGCCTTATTAGCCCACACACTACCACAGACCTAATGTGTTCATATATAGCCTGGTCAATATCTGCTTCATTTACAGAACTTACGACGCATCAAAATAATAATAATGATAATGATACTGATACTAAGACTGATAATGATAATAATAAATTATAATAATGAACACAACAACATTCCAAGTGCATGTTGCACAAAGTAACCTTTTAATAAAACACCTTTTTTCAAAATCATCTGATGCATAAAATTTTCACCACAGTTTGCATGAATGTTCAATTTAAGTTTAACCCAGGATCAAGCCAAATTTTAAGCAAGGTTTTCTTGTTTAAGGACATGCCACTCATGCTTTGGAGTAGGTGGAGAAGGAAAAAAACTTGTGGCAAAGGTGCGAGTTTCTGGCCACTAAGAATGCATTTTCAGCATTCTGGAGCAAAAATTGGAGTGTTTGAACAGAACTGGGCTAATTTCCAAAGAAAAGTAGGCGTCAAAAATGCAAAATACTGTTTAGCCTTAATCACTCCAACTGCAGTAATGATAACACAAATTTTTATGTAGCTGGAATTTTTTTCCAAGAGTGCACACTATCATTGGTTATTTCAAGGTCACATGACATCTACAAATGAAACTGTTTCCCACCAAAATCTCTGAGCGAACAACATTGTAAAATATATGACATCAGAGGGTAACAGTGCAGTAACAGTGCACTGTTACCTGTGAATGATGACCACTCACGAGATTTATTTTCATAAATTTATACACAAAAAAGTTTTTCTTTGTGGGCTATACAACAAATCGCTTAATGACTGGTCCCTTAGGAAACAGTTTGGGACTGGTCATTAATAATTTGTTTTATGTTCCTCTAAGAAACACATAAGAAGGTAAAATACAAAAACAGAACAAAATTTTAATCCTGGATTTGGGCTGATCGGCCATTCAGGAACCAGACCTATAGGTTTTTTTTTGCACTGGTTAATGTAACAGAAAGGTACTCTTTCGATTCCTTGTTGTCTTAAACCTGTTTGGCAAACCTTCTCTGCCTTCATTTCTATATCTAAGCATTCTCTTTCTTGTTTGCTCTTAACATGCTAGGGCCAAACAGGCAACTGGAAATAGCAGCCTCCATGAAGACATCTCTTTTTCGCTGAAACGGTTGCCAGTAACTAGTAAAATGGTAAGGTGCTCATCATTTTTTCTTACAAGTCTGTAAGCTGTAAGCTTCTAGTTATTCTTGTGTTCTAACTTAAGGTAATTCCCTTTTTTTGCACTGCGCAACATATACTATGCATAACATTGCGATTTCAAAGATGGCCGTGATTTTTATCAGTTGCCTAAAAAGAGGTAACAGAGGTCCCTTTTGTAGTCCAAGTGCTTTTAATGGTGATTTTGATAACTCTACCCAGCTAAATATGTATTTGTCTTGAAACTCGCCCCAGTCCTTTTGTGCAAAATGATCATTTGAAGCCAAAATTGCCCCTTTGTCCTCTTTTTATGATGAAACAAAAGCGGTGAATCCTCTTTTTTAATTTGTGTTTTTTTTTTCATTATATCTACTCAAAAAATATATCCCTTTTAAGGAACTTTGATGTTTCTTTGTCACATGTAAAATTGTGGTGCATCCTGCCAAATTAATAAAACTATCCAAAACAAACCAGTTTAATATCACCCTACCATTATTGGTCACAAATTTTGGGAAATTATTAAATTTTCCTTCAGGAAGACCTTGCCATAAGCTTTGCCTGCGTTCATTTTAGTTGGGGTGATAATGCATGGCTGTGGAAGGCTTGAGAAAAATGCCTTAAAGATCTATGACAGAAGTTCCAAATGAAACTAAAACAAACTTCTTTTTGGAAAGCTGCAGTTCTACTTTTTCAAAGTATCAGGAGCCTGTTTAAGTATTAGAAATGACATATTAATCATAAATCTTGTTTCTGGATTTTCTGGAATTTTTGTGTTAATGTTAAAACTGGTTCTCACTAGGCCTATGGCCAAGAATGAGAGTACAGTAACTTGTCTGATGGTGAATGAAGTACACTCAGTGCATCCAGGACTAAACGGGGCAGCGTCTTTTCCTTCTTTACTGTACGAAATGTTGCAGTGGGTCTATATTTTGAAGATAATGGTGTGTTAAGGACGTTTGGTCTTTGTTTTTGACAGACCTTTTGCCAATTTGAAGTTTAAGCTCAGTATTATCATCATCATCGAATAATAGACGTTTATGACATCATGAAGCTGAGGTGAACCCTATATCCCAATGAACTCAAAATAAATAAACTACTATAAAAGGTAGTGTGATCCAGGCCTTTTGCATATGCCCTCCAGGGGCGTAAAGGACCTTCAATAGACTTTTCGATCAGTATCTTTTCAAATATTTCACTAAATGACTGACCTTTAGCCTAAAATCACGCCTAGATTTTTTAAATCGATTGACTATTAATAGAAAATAAACTGTCCTTTGTTGAACTAAAATTGAAAAGGGAGTTCTACGTGAGAGGAAATATTGTCTAGCGTTTATCACCGAGATAGTAACGTTGTAGGTCCTATCGTTACAGGTGTTGGAAATTTCAAAACTTGTGCTCCTTCTTCCGTGATTTCTGTACATTAGAAGAAGGCATCCATCGTGAATGTCTTTAACTTTGGTTTCCACTCCAAAGCTGTTTGACAAAGATATAAGCTCAAGCATATCTTGTCTAGTTTTTATTGTAACCCATTTATGCAGTTTTTGTTTCGTGGGTCTTTTATGGTAGTTGCCATGATCACAGACGCATAATCCCAAGGAAACCGTAGTATCCGCACATTTACTGAAATGTCTGTAAATTGTAACGCGGTCGCGCTGAGTCATTTTTATAAACGCAGATCTTTCCTTCATGTTCTGAGAATGCTGAAATTGAACCTCGAAAATTTCATTTCCTGGGCTTACAGTGACGTCCATTGTCGTAAAAAAATTTCCTCCTTCCGACCGCTGTCGAATTTTAGAGACGTTTTTACCAGTTAGTCGCTGGCAATTACCATAACCTTTGATTTCCTTGCTTCCCCTCAAATATTGCTCTTGGATGTTGTTATTTATATTTCCAACAGCAAACTCTGCTAACCACATAAATCGTTTGTCATCATCCGGGAATCTTTTTTCCCAGCCCTCGCACTTGCATACGGCCAGCGGTTTCATTGACAAATCAGCGCATGAGCGGCTGACAGGGATCAGATCGAATATTCCTTGATCACGTGATCCTGGCGCTTCTAAAGACATGAAAGCTTTATGAAGATCTAATGTAGTTATTAGCCGATTTTGATTTTGTACTAATGCTTTCACTGTCTTCAAACCCAAAGCTCGAGCAACCATCTCCGGCAAAACCATAAAAAGAAAAGGATCATATTTTTCAGCTTTCCCCTCCATTGTGTGAAATGAGAATCCTGTTGTTTTCGGGCCATGATCAGAAAGAACAATGGTCAGTGTGTTCTCCATAGAAGCCATTTTCTCTATATATCGCGAAAGGCGTTCATCGATTTGCCTTATGCGAGTTCCACTAACTTCATGACCAGTGTTAAGGTGTGTGTATGTTAGCACTCTTGTGTCTTTCCTCAAGGCATTCAAATCATCGTAAATGCTTTCAGTATAATCTAAGAAATAATCAGCTAGAGGTTTTCCTGCGTAACAAACTCTCTTTGGATGGTTAAATTGGTTTGTTGTATTGTAACGCTTGAGTACTTCGCAGGAGGCGTGTGATAAACCAAAATCGTCCACGTTGTAATTCTTCACCATTTGTCGAAACTCTTGCCAGCGTCTAGCAAATTCAGATTCATTTTGAGGTTTGGAACCCTGATATTTATTGTCAGTAAATAAAGATCCCCAAGAATCGAACCAGCAACTATCTTCTTGCAGTAAAGTATAATAACCAAGCTGCTTAAATTTTCCAAACAGAACATCAATGCCATACGTTTCGTTTACGTGCCCACCAGAATAACCAAAGTCCGTCTTGCCGGACATCAGAGCTCTGATGTTATGAAACGTGTACGCAGCAGTGCTCTGCATCAGCTCAAAATCAAGAACAGTAGCGTTGTATGAATCATAATGCACGATTTCCCTCAAGGTGGTAACTGTTTTAGGAAGTGAGCGGTAGAAGTGAGGGCGAGAGACAGAGTCAAGCAGTATGATGTTGAGATTAAAGCCTCTAATTGTACCCTCACTGGCTTTGTGGAGATTAAGCGAATGAAAAGTGAACAACTGCTCGATAATACCCAGCCGATCCTGTCTGAAACATGCCAGAATGCAGAAATTAAAACCGTGTGAAGAGCTCGCAATTGCGTACCTCTTTAGATAAGTTTCAAGACCTTTGGTAGTGAAGTATCGCTTCCAAAAAGCACGTTCTTCAAGAATTCCGTAAGTAGGACTGAACTCGAGGACGTACACGGGATGTGTCCCGCAAACTGTTGTATTACATACAACTGTTGCTCCCGTTAGGCTCGATAACATATTTGTCATTTTGTAAGAGCAAAGCTGTTGGTTCCAGTCATTTTGACTACATTTTACAGGTTCAGCTTTGGCACTGTATTCCTTTGATGCCCTGGCGCAAGATGTAGATGGAATCTTCTGTTGAATACAATTTACGTTTTCACTCCACTGTCTTGATTGTCGAATCCGTAGAACTGGGCAAACTGATGGTTTACTGTAATAATTCAAGTCATCCAATGTGTCATTTAATACCATGGATAGTAGACCTGTTTGAGAAACAGGTTTCCTTGTTAACCCAGTAAGCGGTGAAACTGAATGGTTTATCTGATATCCAATTGGGTGGTTAGCCTTACTCTGCTTCAAGTTTTTATTCACAGCTTTAAACACAGTCGGGTAAATATCCACTGGAACAAGTGTTTTTTCCTTGGTTATTTCAATGTACACACTCTTATTTACTGGTTTGTTTTCTTTCACTGATAGTTCTGTTGTACTAATTTCATTCTTGTCTGTCCCAGAAATTGTACCAAAACGGCTGGCGGCAGTTGCCCTTGCCTCGCTTACTTCCGTTTGTGATGGAGCTTGCGTGCTCCTGGCTGCCTTTGTTATTCGTATAAGATTTTGTGAACTGTCGTCTGATTTCTGTTTTGAAAAAATGATATCACGATTGATGGATTTTTCAGGCTCGTCTTTTTCATCTTCAACAGTTCTACCGTCGATGTTATTAAAATTTCGATGGCTGAAATCGGTAACCGTTCGGGCGGTCTTTACGTCCTCGTTATCATCGTCATTATCTTGGTCGTCATCGTCTTCGTCATCGTCATCGTCATCGCCATCGTCATCGCCATCGTCATCGTCGTGATTATAGCTGCCGCTGTCATCGTCTTCCTCATTATGCTTATCAACACTATTCGGTATTACCACAGCTGCCCTGCCTACGCTTTTTTCACGGTCATTATTAAATGCCTCTCTTTCCTCTTTCTGAAATGAATTTTGACCCTTTTGACCCGTTCTGAGCAAGGATATATGATTTCCCTTTGTTGGAGATGTCAAGTCTGCAAATTCGCTGTCGTTCCTCAGTTGATGATTGGCTATCGTGTTATCTGTAATAAAAATATAAAAGCAAGTAATTCATATGAAAATCCTAAGACAAGGACTGTGAGAGAAATAGATATCTACAAGATCACTAGGCGTTATGTGGTGAGGTAACATTCAACTGTCTTACTTTTGTGTAAGAATTCTCTTTTGGGAGCCATCGTTGCGTACTCTGTCAAGCTAAAGTAATCTTTAATAGTTCCTAGATAGACCACCACAGCAACAGCGATTGCAGCGAGAAAAAACGCCTGCAACAAATAAAGTCACATAAATTAAGAAAACCCATAAGCATGCGAAGTAGCTGGCTACTGCTTGTTAAAGTGGCAGTGTCATCAAAATAGTGCGACTGTTCATATCAGTGGAAAACCTCTTCAGGTCAGTGCCCAGTCTTGCTAAAGTTGCGACCCTAGTTCTTGAAAACATTGATGATAAAAGCCTTTGAAGGAAGCGTATGATTGACCTTATGTCATCAAATTTTTTTTGAAAACTGGCATTATATACAAGGGGGATCCCGCTGTAAAAATCAACAGCGTGGCTCATTTACTCGGCCATACACAAACTATTATAGTCCAAGCTTCTGTTAATGGCTGATCGAAGGTCATGCGGATCCAGTCGTAGCGGCGCTGAATTAGCAGTATGAGTAAAAGGTGGCGGTTGACGCGAGCTTGACACTTAACGACTTAACAATAACACTGTTGTTGCTGGGCAGTGTTAATGATCAGGCTGTGTATATTTTGGGTTTCATAAAACTGTGCTATATCAAAGTCGGCTAGCCTGCGAGCAAGCTGTCCTATTTGGGCGAGCAAAGCGAGCCGCGCGAGCTACCGGCGGAGGCGCGAGGGGCCGAGGAAAGACGGAGGATATGAACACAACTGGCAACGACCCTCTTTTTCTTTCCCTGAACTTTGATACAGTCCCTTAGAATGCAACTAAAGACAAATTCGCCAACATTTGACGAATTGAACGAGATCAAATAAACGCGATGAAGTTTGAAGCAGCTCGAACACACTCAGATTTTAATTGACGCTTTTGTAGCCGTCGTCGTCGTTGTTGCCCCTTAAGGAAACTTTAACTGTATCTCTTTTGTTTATGACATAAATGAGTTGGTCCATTTCCGACATTCACCGTTCCTCTTTAGCAAGAAGAGGCTTCAGGAATACACAGCCATTCATGTGAAAATAATTTCACCATATAACAACGGATGCCGTTTTGGCGCCGGGGGTTGAAATAAGTAAAATGTATGAATAAACAATTGCAATTTATTGCATGACTGATTGGTCAAGAGTGAATCAATGTTCCGGCAACCAGCCACCAGTCGAAAGTTTGGTGCGTTCCGGATATTATATTTTATTAGAGACCTTGAAACGCTGTTTGCTGGTTTTTCCCGCTTTGAGATTCAGCAAATTAGTCTTAAAGCTGATTTTTCGCGGGTTAGCTAACACACCTTTAAAGGTCCTGTTTTAAGTAAGCTTATTCGTCCTCCTGGAAGGAAAATACAAGGCGTGATCGCTATTGTCTAGCGACCAAGGGGTCCTTGTTATTCTATGGCCTACTTGGAGATTTTATATGCCGTGCTGCATTTTTAATCGAATAGTTCATGAATTACTCGATCCTTTTTTGCAAGAAGAAAGAGGTTATACTGAGTATATGGATTCAGTTAAAGGAATACGTCTATTTCGCTAACGATTTTCTTACGCTTGTTTAAATATTAATGAAAGTAAATAGAGTGGTTTAAACAAGCGATCTGCCTTAATCTGCAATAGAACAATGAAAGAACTGAACTGAGGAAATCTTAAAGAACAACATTTATAAATGTCATAATACACTTGAATTAACTCGCTTACTCATCGTGAAGACTCTATACAAAGTGCTTCGAAAAAACTGATTGCAATTCCAATTTAATCTCTGTTGAAACGGTGTCTTGGTAAACGGAGTAGGTTAGGCGGAGTCTGGCAGTGGTACATTTATAGTTAGACCCGTTGTATTAAGCTATCAGTTCTTACACTGACGATAGAAATAACAACGAAAAAACAATCACCTTTCTACTTCGTGTAACAAACAGTCCCATTGCCCCCGAAGCTGTCATTCTCACTCACTCTTGCGGCCGGTAACAACAAATTGCAGCGCTTTGCGCTTCCTTCTTAGTGCGACCAGTTTAGCAGTATGGAAGTCGAAATCTGCCATTGTTTTCCATTACGCTAAAATGATTTCGATTTTTCCTCAAATGTTCTGTTGAAAAACTAATTGGTTACTTTGACTAGCTGATTACCGATCAATGTTATGCTGTTAACACCAAGCAGGTACCACCGGCAAAGTCACGTGTTCGTGATTGTCATTCTTGTGAATTCACTCTGAGAACCGGAAGTAAGGAAGATCAAAAGAGTTCTATTCATTCCTTGTAATGATGTTACGGGGTTTTGTTCTAAGTCACGTAAGCTTGAAATATAACTGTTTTCTGTAAGCGGAAGTAAAGGAACGTGTGGTTCTACCGACTTCCTAAAATTCCGTTTTAGTTGGGTCAAAAAATCGCTCGTTTTCGCCGATTCGTCGCTCAAAAAAGACTACTTGTGGGCACGCTGGTGAGCTGCGAGGTTAAGAAAAGCCCAGCGTTGAGAGGAACTAACATTGAAACCTGCTCAACCATCATTGTCTATGTTTTTAAAAAAGAAAATTATCATGAAGCCATCATTCGTTAGTCTGGTTTGGTTAACCAACAGCCACATCATCTTGCAAAGCATGATGACATACCAAATTCAAAGGTTACCTGTTAAAAGGGGACTTTCTGGGCTTTCTGGACTGCTCAGGGTTCAAGATAGTATTTTTAGCGATTGTGATAACCAGTGCGAAAGATGCGCGGGGGGGGGGGGGGGGGAGGGATGGGGAGTGCCCCCTTTTCCTAGGTCACGTTCGTCTTATTTTCGCCACCATCCCCTACCATCTGAGAGCCTGGAACGGGGCAAATTTACCACGACCGACCGATACAGTCTAACAATCATACCTGAGCTGGGTTTCACAAGAATCCCTGATG
This sequence comes from Porites lutea, assembly GCF_958299795.1. Classification (NCBI taxonomy): domain Eukaryota; kingdom Metazoa; phylum Cnidaria; class Anthozoa; order Scleractinia; family Poritidae; genus Porites; species Porites lutea. The sequence continues at coordinate 15,191,271 of NC_133203.1, read as the reverse complement.
GCCAATCCAATCAAACCTTACGCGAATTGAATCCCAAAGTAAAAAAAGGGTTTTGACAGGCGTAAACTTGGCCTGGCAGTTAAGTAGGTCCATGGAGTCTTATAGAAAGTCAAGCAAACATTGAAGAGCACGCGCGGTATATTTATTAAAAATCTAATACACCGAGAAAATAGAATTACTAAGGAGTCTTGTTAGGCGTATGAGTCGATTACAAGTTGCTTCAAAAGATACACTTTCTTATTTAAGACATTACTAAAGTTATGTCAACGAGATTATATGATAAACGTTCGTTAATGTACAAACTATGGTCAACTACTATATATACTCGATCGTCTGACTAGTGTTAGCAATCACCTTTAACTCTGGTGTAAGAAAAGTACGTAAAGATCTCGTCGTAGAGCAGCATCGAAACAATTAACAACGCTTGTAAATGTTTTGGTGTTATAGAATGTCGTGTGCCTTGACCAAAGCAACAACAAAAACAAAGCGAAACGACAACAAAACTGTGGAAGGGTTTTTTAATTTGGGAAATGTCGAACAAAACTACATAATGACAAATTTTTTTACCACTAACAATCTTGATCACGGTTATTGAAATGATTGTGGATTTCTTCGCCTCTTTCCCTTTAAATGTTGATTGTAAAGACGTTTATGCCAAAGCAAACTGTGCTGAGATCAACGTTTGGGGAGGAGAGGGAGGGAGAAGAGGTACTCGTGCAACGAGCCTGTGTTTTCGGGAAGTGTTTCCACAATTGTGACCGGGAGAGTAGGTGTTATAATAGTGTCGGCCTACTTTTTATCATTAATTGAACTGAGTCGATGTGGTATATGAAATCCTTATCATTGGGAAAAATGGTTTCTTGAAATTAAAAATATTTGTTCAATTGACTAGCTGTGACAAAGGCCTGGCGCTCGAAACGTCCGCTTGCCAATCTGTTTTTCGGTAACCATTTTATTTTTTCAACCCAGTTAATATAACCAAACTGCTTTGGAGCTATTGCCTCGCCTACAAATCACTACATATTATTTAGAGTCACGATGCAGCAATAATTCGCACTGAGACCCGATCAAAATTGATTCTCAAAACAATTGCGATGGTCAATAAAGAACTTTTAACAGATCAGAAATAAGGGGGGGGGGGGGGGGGGGTGTAGGAGCTGCTCGAAAGGTCTCTCCTAATTGGTCGCGGGAAACAATGAGCTGTCATTCTTCCAATTTTTTTAGAATTGTTTGGGATCAGGGAAACGCACCATTAGTGACTTCTCTTCCAAGCAGCTGCTACATGAAATCTCAGCTGCTTTTTTTTAACACCTTTTTACCTTGGAGATCAAAATGACTTTACCTGTTATTGTTCTATCGCTGAATCACATTAGAGAAGTAATATTTTCAAAGATTTAAGTTTGTTCATTTGCTTTTCAGTCACAGCCAATTAAGAATGGCAAAGAATGTCATTAGAGACAGTACATGACATACGTGTCTACTCGCTCTTAGCTGGTATTTCGAGAATACCACGCCAGTAGTCAGAAACAAACACCTGATCTGGATCCATTTCCTCGCGAAGCTTTAACCAGTCATCCATCTTAGGGTACACACTTTTAAGATGAGCCAAGTTGAATGTCGTATTTCCACATTTCTGCCCAGGAAGGGGTAGGTACTTTCCCCAATGCAGACGAGTCCCAGGAATATCCAGTAGAACATCCCAGAAATAGGAGAAGTATTCCCGTTTGTTGCCTTTGTTGTAAGCCCACCAGTAGGGATCAACACGCACCATTTTCTGATTGTATGACATACTCAGCCAGAATGGAGACTCCTTGGCGCTGTAAATCTCAGTCGCAAAGTTGCCAGCCGCTTTCTGATTCTCAAAGAGCTTGGCGAGTTTGTCCATGACGGTCTGACACTGGTCAAGAGGCATCCAGATCTCTGTGAAATCCACTTTGATAATCGAATCCGTGTGTGCCTCGTTATCCATGGGCAAGGTTTCAAACCAGATGTCACGAAATGGCTTTGGTTTGCCCAGGGGAACGAATACTCGCAAAATGGCACCGATGATATCATAATCAATGGCTGTTGGGTCTGGCTTTTCAAGAAGGAAATTGCAGATTGCTAAGGCTATGGCGGCCATTCCAGCGGCAAGGATGTTGGACAAGATGGAATTGTAAGGAATGATGTCTCCTTTGGAAGTTTGCTTTCCAACCCACTGCTGGACTCGCTGCACTTCCTTCTGTGGGAACCAGTTAACTCGCATGTATTCGTGACTCTCTAGACTCTCCTTGAGCTTACTTTTCCCTTCTTCGTTGGGTCCAATCAGAGACTCATCAAATGGATGATCTGACTCTTTTCCTTCAATAAGCTTCATTTCAGGAAGGCGAAATGTCACGTGGGTTATGATGCCGAAGAGTCCCATGGAAACACCAACGGCAGACCAAAGGTCCGTCCCAGGCTTTGCAATCTGCACCTGACCATTTCCGTCCACGAACTCGATCTCTTGGATCACATCAGCAAAGCCATGCTTTAAGCTTCCTCCTGCAGAACCTGTCATAATAAAGCCACCGATTGATTGTTGTATGATGCCTCCTAGCTCTGGAAAGCCAAAACCTTGCACAGCTACCTGATAGCAGGCTGAATTCTTTAGATCTGAGTGAGGATCCAAAGGATCTTTGCCCAGGTAACAGCCTGCTCCAATGCGACAGTACAGCCATTTCTTGAAAGGTTCTCTTCTCACTTTTAGTATTTCTACTTTTCGTAAATCCCCCGTGAGCAGCAGTGTAACGCCATCCTCAGGGAAAATGGCATCGCGTACAGAATGCTCAGATCCAGCGACACGAAGCACTTTCTTTTCTCTTTTTGCTTTAAGGACAGCGTCGATGACGTCTTCTTTGGAAGACACCGGTGTAAGGAGCCGTCTCGCTGGTAATACTTGACCTTTCTTCTCCTCATCTTTAATCATATGTACGAATACAGACTCTAATATTCTCCCGTTTTCTGACTGGTCAAGGAAAGGTGTGATGACGCGGTTGAAAAATGTTCTCGCTTCAGCCTTTCTTTCAGCTGCGTAAAGATCTAAAAACAAAAGGTTCATATAAAATCAGACAAGTTTATACCAACCAAATGATCTGAATAATCATTTAATTGCTTTTTTCTGAGAATCCTTAGCCTCCAGGATGCTGCTGTTTTGATTAATTCTGTGCTTAAGTAATGACTGAAAGCGCTTTCCATTTGTCAGAACTGGCGGGTTTGACCATTTCCAGACCACTCAGTTACCCGGGGTCAGTTAGCAAATGAAATCGGCTTTTTCCAAAGGGTTTTTGCTGAGAAACCATCTCCTTCGTGCATACTATTTAGGATTTATAACATAGCTAGAATATTCGCCTAATCAAATTCAATAGCGCGAGCGTGCTACATATTCCCATTGAGCACGCTGATGACGTCAATAAACTATACCTCGAGTTCTTGTGTACTTAGCAATCCTCCTAAGTTTATCCATAGCTCAACAGTACACGATGAAGCGTTTACCATGTGTTTATAAGGTAAATGTAAGAGAAAACTTTTGAATTTGTTAACCGATGGAAGGGAAAAAGAGGTGAGTGTTGTTGTTGCTGTTGTTGTTGTCATCTCGCTGCGAGCTGTGCGGGCGACTCCGAGTGCAGGTCACTCTTTGCAAAGTTGTTTATCCCAAAAATAATTTTTCGGTGAACTTATAGTTTTCCGGCACCTCAATATCTTTTTGAGAGTTATCTTAAACGACTTGAGTAAATTTTCTCTCAGTTTCAAGTTAAAAACGTAAACTTAAAACATTGACGTGTACTGCTTTGAGCGCGGGTTACAATAATAAAATTTTAAGTTAACTACTGCATTGATCGCTTGGATAATGTTAAAGAAAAATTTAATAGTTCAATTCATGCCTCAGCTGTGCTTATGTCGAGATATTTAGCACTTGGGATGTTTGGACAGCACTCAAGAGGCTACAGTTGCTCTCGGCTGCGCCTCAAGCAACTCTTACGCCTCTTTCGTGCTCTCCAAACTTCCTGCGTGCTCAATGCCTCGACATGCGCACGCTGACGCATGAACTAATTGTTAATAAACAGATCTGGCTTGATAGTTTTGAGTATAATTGAAATTCTCATTAAGACGTGAATGGTACGTCTGGCCGGTCAGTTCTGACAAATGGAAAGAGCGCTTAATACTTTAAACCATACACAAAATTCTTCTGTACAGTTAAGAAAAAGTTATCAAACAAACTTCATCAGGGAGCACGACCAATAATATATTTTTTGTTGACTTTCACGCTAAAACGCATAGCATTAAATCATTAAAAAAATGGCCCAATTTTATAAATTTTCAATTTATTCCCATCCTTGCTGTTCGTGGCAACAGATAAGCGGAAACAGTTTCACTTTCTAAATATAGTCTACCACCACAATTTTTGGAATTCAGTTGATGCGAAGATACATTTTAGCTTTATAAAAAGGTAGAAAATAGCAAATAGCGTAAAGTAGCTCCTTTAATTGGACTTCATCCATCCTCTGATGGTATTAATATTAATGACAATAGAAATAATAATAGTAATGATTAAGAGTAATATGATCATGTTAGAGTGTTCATTATGGCCTACTGAGACTTTATACAAAGTTTTATTCGGTTGTCTGTTCTAATTCCAACCTTAAGGAAACTACAGCTTCTCATTTATTTAAGAAGTAGACACTTAAGGTAGCCTTGCCCTACTTTTTCGGTGGTGGCTCGACTGGATTTTTAGCGGGCATACCTCCCATGTTTCTTCGGGTAGCAGCTGAATGCAGGTTAATAAAATTCTTCTAACTCGCGATCGCCCAGAGCAATTGCCCTCTTTTTTTGTACGCAGCTCCTTTCAAACCAACATGAAATGATGCGGCGTGGCCAAAGCTTATCATTTTCTTAAAATACTAGCTAATTGTGTGGATAGCAACTATTTCAATGTTTTTATGATTCTGAAAACTTTGTTTCAAAATATTTCCAAAACGCTCTCATAGAATTTTGTTCAAACTTGCCATAATTGAGGCAATTGTGGCTGATACATACTCCCTTAAGCTATTTCTTAAAAAAAAACAAAAAAAAACTCCTAGTACAGATGAACCCAAAGATAAATTAAAAAAGGTAATGGCGACTCCGATTGCATTAAAACCCCGATCATAAGAAATTTTCATCTTTTGACATAATACAGTTGTGGTAACCTTTTTCTCATATCTTTTATCATGCCGACTTAGTCAATGCTCAAACTTTGGAGGTATCACCCCTAAAAAATCCTGTCGAACCACCTTAAGAGGGCTCTTACGCATTGCACGCAATGTTGGCTACTCTTCTTTTTTTTTTTAGACACTTAATCAAAACACATATACAATTCATAAGGTTAATCATATCGTTGTCCTTCTGTGAAGGGAATACAGACGACATCAGATCAAATTCCCCATCGGTCGTAGTAAAAGGCGAATTCGGCTTCAAACACGCAATTTACGTACCAATGTCTTTTGTGCCCTAAGGTCAACTTCTAGCATTAAAGCTCTTACATCAATAAATTCACAGAGGGAATCAATACAACTTATCTGTCATTGATTTTTCTAGGAATGCGGATTATTAACTCGCAAATGCGAAAACACTTATTTTTCAACGCAGACTTGTTTATATTTCTTGCAAGATCTCGAAGAAAGCGAAACCAAACAGTAACTTTTCACAAGCGGTAGATGTCCATAATTTCTCTGCCAGACTAATGGAACCCTTTCTTTTTTTTTTACCTTCCGGCATTACTATTATTAAATAGAATGAAAAACAGACGAATAGTACTGAAGATCTGGCTTCCGGATGAATGACTGCGTCAATAGGTTAAGAAGCAGTGTGGTTTTTGATTCGTGAACACTTTAGGTAGACGCTGATTTCGGCATGCATTACCACTAAGCAGCGAATGTCTGCGAACTATTGCTACCGTTCAAGCTATATTGACCTATATTGATGATTTCAGTATAGTAGCACGTGAGTAGCGCCTAACAATACAACAGAGCATTAAGCAGAGCATAGCACTACATAACCGTGTGTGTAATACGTTTCTGTTTTGAAATTTATTCTTGCAGCTTCAGTCTATCCCTTATCTTTTCTAGAGTGTTTTACTGTATTTGCATGCAGTATGTTTTTGAGACCGTTTTCCGTGCATGATCGCATACCATCACTTCGATCAAACTGCTCACTGACTTTCTGATATAAGACGCACCTAATAAGTACATGTAAAACACTAAAAACGTTTGAATGGTATAAGCTTACCAATCTTGAAATCCATTATGTATATATCTTTGGATACTCTTTTGTACTACTGCAGTTGATGTCACAGTCAGTGGCAAAGTGAACTTTCACAGATGATAATACCTTTGACTTCTCTATATTATTGCTGTATCTCCAAAATATTATTGGTTGTATGATTGAAAGCTTGGCATCAACGCCCACGACTTGCCCCTGGGCATTTTCATTCTCTCAATCTGGGATTCTTCCGGGTAAGGGAGGGAAAGAGGCAGTCAATGAAAGGTTCGGTGGAGGTCTGCCGCCGAGGCCTTCAAACCCCCCTGACCCTGTTTAAGACAATAATCGTTTATTTCGCTACGAGACCTTAATTAAGACCCTGGTTAATTTCGTTCCGCATACAGAATTAAGTATTTTTTATAGTAACATAATGGAACTTGATTTTTGTGGGAAAAGGGTTAGCCAAATAAGGGAGTGCCCCCCCCCCCCCCCCCCTCTGGCATTTGGTCGTTCAGGATGCATGCCTTTATGGCAAATATACAGGGATGAGGAAACTGACTTTGCATTCGACGTCATTGTCAATGAACAATTGACAGTATAATAACATTACTGAGAAACTCAGAATGTATCAGACTCAGTGAAGGGAAAATAATAATGTATTGAGACCAGAAATAGCCAGGCTGGGTTTGTAGAATCATCGTAATATTTATTTGGTGCTTATTTCCGCTCTCGTGATGAATTATTTAAATAGTACATCACTTAACCAAAATGTATTTGCGGTACGGAGCTGAGAAATATGAAAAGTTTCAACTGAAACACGTATCACTGAGTTTAATAAGTATCGTGTGGTTTACTTAAAGCTGTGTAATCTTGAGGCCCACCGTCATTCATCAGGCTTCCGTGTCTGTATAAATATCCACATTCTTGACTAAAGGATTATGTGTTTATGAATAACAAACAGTCAACATTCCTAAAAATCCTTGTGGGATATTGGGATATAAGAGCGTCGGCTTTCAAGGATGTTTTATTCCAGTTTCGAATTCTTTGATGGGATAGTCGATTTTCTATTTCACGTAGAAACATATCAGACTTGGAAAGCAATCGGAGCGACCCGCCTTCGAAGGTCTATCGTTCGATTCGCACTAAAAATCTGTTTTCTGATTGTCCACTCATTTTCGAATCAATTTCGGATCATCGGCTTGTCGGTAATTTTAGGGTCTGCTTACATGGAGGTAGATACCCCAGATAGGTGTGGTAACCCGCTCAGGTGGGGAAAAAATAACCCGCGCTTACATGAAATCTATGTTGCACCCCATCATCCAGGGGTACACGTTCTCAAGATTACTTAATGGTCGCTAAGCAAGTACATCTAATTGCAGTAACGTTGTCATAGAAAAGAAAAGAAGGGTGATTGAAAAAAGCCAAGTGGGCATAAACTGGTCTGAAACAATAAAGCATAAGACATCTTTCCGGTGGACAATTACCTTCCATTGATGTCAAATTGAAGTACAATGTTGCGTTGCAGAAGTGTTTTCAGAATAAGAAACATATAAAAACGTAATTTGCATGGCGGCAAGTAATGTCTATTTAGCTTTTATATTTTTTGTTTTTTTCTTTTTTGTATGACAACGGTAATGCAATTAGGTGCAAAAAGCAAACGACTTGTTTTGGTAGTTAATGCCCTTCTACTTTTAATTGCTTCCCTCGCTTCAAACTTTCAATGCTCGGGCTTTCCGTTTTCACTTTTTACGATGCCAGATAGTTGTGGTTCGATTATGGTGCGAATTTCATGTAACACCTTGAAACGTTTAAATGCCAAAATGTGTCCTGGCTGAGAGGCTTATCCGGTCTGACAGACCGAAACTTAATTTAATTAAAATTAGAGATCGAGATTATATGGCCAGGCGGGTTACCCCACTTAAGCGGGTTACCTTACCTACCTGGGGTCCCCCGCCCCCATGTAAACAGGGCCTTAGAACTTAGGCGATCGCGCCAATTATCATTTAATCACCTGTAGTTTCAGGTTGCTCGTCCCTTTTGTGAACTAGTTTAAAGTCAATTGCTTGACATCAGTTTTTCTTTTATTTTCATAGCTGGCTCCTTTCCATTTGCTTCTTAATCTGATTTCACATTATATAGAATTAATTTTCGAACTGCATTTTAGAAGTCCGGTGGTCACGCCAATTTGGCTTCTAATATGATCTTAGGTTACTTGTTTCTTTTGTGAACTAGTTTTGAATCAATAGCTTATTGCCAGAGTTGTTTCAGGCAAAATAGCACTGCATGCATCATTTGCAGTCCTGGTTAACATGCACTAGACTACGAGTAGTTTCTCTGTTTTCTCCGGAAAGTTGAACGAATGAATTATGTGAGGGCGCGTGAAAATTGGCACGGGCGAGGAGGAGAATTGCCACGCGCGGTTAGAAGCGAGACGCGGAGGAAGGACCTCATTTTCCCTCATCTCACCGCATGTCACGTTCCTCTCGGGTGGCGATTTTTACGCGCGCTCGCGTATTTCGTTCGCTATTATAGCCCTGAGGGACATGATGGACTGACTACTCGTAGCATGCACTCTTCTTCAGGACTACACGTGATCCACGATCCGCGTGGTAGGAGCCATCAGCCACCAGCCCCACCCATTCTTATGCCACACCTTCAACCCCTTTCAACAATTCCCTTCGAGAATGAAACACTGCTGGACGTGAAGACTGATTTAAATTATCCATAAATGTTAAACGGGATAACCTACAAACGACGTTTTTAAATAAAATCCAAAAGGACGTTTTATGTAATGAACACTCATAATGAAATGAACTGTTCTTGGTTGCACTTCAATTGAGATGGGAAGTTTTCTAGTGACGATATTTTTTCCTTTTCCCTTCCCTGTTAATCTTACTTTGTATCTTGTCTTGTCGCAAGCGTTCGCAATTTCGAATGCAACCCCCAGATTTTCTCGCTTTCGCGTCACAAGCAACAGACAAGATTCATGTAAATCTTTAACCTCTGATTTTGCGCCAAAACTGTTTGCTTGGAACACGGTCTCCAAAACATCTGATCCACTTTTGATTTCAAACCACCTCCAGTGATTTTTACTGCTAAGTTTTCTTCCATAGTTGTGTGAATCACAGACGCAATATTCTATATTCACGCCATCATCGACACATTTCTTGAACCTGCGATAAATGCTTACCCTCCGGGCATTTGTTATCTTTGGGAGTTTATTACGCTTTCGGAAGGACTTTTCAACAGGGTGAGTAATTTGTACTTCGAATATCTCGTTGTTTGGGAGAACAACTAGATCCATCGTTAGTAAGTAGCTTTCCCCGACTTTTCTCCTTCGGATTTTCTCAAAACTATGACCAACAAGTCTTTGGCATCGCCCAAATCCGCCGCTTCTATCAGGCATTTTTCTAAAGTTCTCCTGAATGTTGTTATTAAGAAAACCTAAAGCAAATTCAGCGAGAAAAGTAAATTGAGGATCATTATCTTCAAACCTTTGGTCCCAGCCCTCGCACTTGCAAACGGCCGATGGTTTGATGGTTAAATCTGCGCATGTGCGATTTGCAGGTATTTCTGAAAAGATACCTTGCTGTAGATAGGAACCTGAGGTGGATCTTCCCAGGTCTCCGATAGACATAATCGCGTGATGGAGATCTAAAGTAGTGATCAGGCGTCGTTGGTTTGTCATCATTGCACGCATGCGTGTCATTCCAAGAACGTTTGCGATTTTCTGTGGGACAATTACGAAGAGCAACGAGTCATAAACCTCTGCTCGCCCCTCCATTGTCTGAAACGAAAACTTGGTTGTCTTCGGGCCGTGATCGGAAAAAACGATTGTCATAGTATCCTCTTCGTGAGCAATCGAGTACAAATACCCGGACAATGCGTCGTCGATTTGTCGTATTCGTGTTCCAGTAACCTCGTGCCCGGAATTTAGATGAGTGTAGGAAAAAATTGGTTGTCTTTTCCCAGAATCGATATGTCCTTGAAAAACACTTAAAGAATAGTCAAGGAAGTGCTCCGAGAAAACTTTTCCTCCAAAACAAATTTTACGAGGCTGATTAAATTGGTTGGTGATATTGTATTGTTTGAAGACTTCGCATGATGTATGCGTCAAGCCGTAATCGTCAACGTAATAATTGCTTGTGTCTTCCTGAAAGCGATTCCACCTTAGTTCAAACTCATCTACACTGCTTGGTGTCTTATTCTGAAATATATTATTTGTAAACAGAGAACCCCATTCGTCAAACCAACAACTGTCCTCTTGTAGAAGAGTATAGTAGCCTTGGTCCTTAAGCTTCTGGTACAGGGTGTTAATTTGGTATGTTCCGTTTGAATGTTCGATGTAATTGAAGTTACTCTTGCCGGACATAAAAGCTCGGATGTTATGAAAGGTGTACGGTGCAGTGCTCTGCAGTAACTCGAAGTCTAAGGCTGTTGCATTTACTGATTCGTTGTAAACAATATGGCGAAGTGTCTCGACAGTTTTTGGGAGAGAGCGATAAAAGTGTGCTCTGGACACGGAATCCAAAACCACGATATTTAAGTTGATAGGACTTTCGCTTTTTTCACTGGGGAGAAACTCGGAATTCTCTGTTTCTAATATTGGAGGAAATGTAAGTATCTGCGAAATGTTCTTCTTGCCGCTTGTTTTGCAGCTTAAAAAGCAAAAGCTGAAACTCCGTAGGGTATTTACAATTACGAAGTGCGCTAGATAGTTTTCAAGGGCCTTGGAGGTAGTAAATCTGTGCTCCTCTTTTTCTTTATCCACTCTACCCTCTAAAGGGTGAATACCTGTTGCCGTTACGGGATTTCCCTTACAAGGAGATATGTTACATTGTATTTTGAGCTCACTTTCGGGGCTTGTTCGCCAGGTTTCCTTGATTGTGCAAATTTCCTTTTGCAGCTCGTCAGCGCACTGAAGAGGTTTCTTGTGAATCTGGTAGTCTTTAGCGGCTCGTGCGCAATCGTTTTCATTGGCTTGATGGGGAGAGCAAGATACATTTTCTCTGCTTGTAATGTCAAGGATCCTGGCTTTTCTTAGTCCCAAGAAAGGGCAAGATGTCTCTGAAGGAAATTCACCCAGATCTAAATAATCTTCTGTGAACAATTTCGCAAACACATCTTTCTGATCGTCTTTAATGATCAACTCCGAGTCGCTAGAACCATCGTAAACATCATTGGCATTCTCTGTGTTAGACACAGCAATTTTCACTAATGTGTCCTGGAGGACTGAATGACTCGATGCTTCTTCTATTCCTTCCTTGTCGTGGCTCAATTGATTTATCAGGCTATCAGTCTTTATCACTTTAGATGCGTCACTTATTTTGTCACTGTTTTCATGTGAATTGTGAACGGCGTCCTCTCTTATATCAATCTGTCCATTTATCGTATTGGTACTTAGTTCATCATTTTTTACTGTGGTTTCAGGCCCAAGTTCTCTTTCAGAAGAAAATATTAGTGAGGATTCTTCTTTTCTTGGTAAGCTATTTGCTGATATAAAAAAGGGAAGGTATTCAGTAAGAAGGTTAAACTGTTAATTAAGGAATTGCCGAATTGAAAACTGGTTTAAAACAGCAATCGAACACTATTTTAATGTTCACGGCCTATTAACAATTATAACTGATTTCGTCCTCGTCAAAAGTTTAATCTTATTTTTTTTTTCAAATCTCAGTTGAAAATTTGCGAGGAAAATGACATCACAATTTTTGTGCCTTATTTTTTCGGTGGGATATCTAATCACGTTTTCTCAATGATCTCTCTCGAAAAAAGAAAAAAAAAAGGAAATACATGTATTCACTCAAAATAGGTAACGTTCTCAAATTTGAATTCCTACCTTTCTTGTCTGAAAAATTCCCTATAATGCCCTATCCCTAGGTTACGGGGATTATAACCTATGGGATCGGGTTTTTATGGGGGTAACCTCGTCCCAAGGGTATTTCCCGTGGAAATTGGGAGGTGCGCTCCTCCTTTTTTTAAGGGACTAGGTTATATGGGGAATTTGCCATGACAGCGCGCATTTTTCGTGGAAGGAATGCCTTGCCGTATGCTCACCTCATGTGCGCTCTTTATAAAGCCTTTATTACTATAACCTTGATCTTGCCTTATAAAAGAGTTCAAGATCGCAAGTTATCTCTCTGTTTGTCTCTACATGATTATCACTGGATCGTAACCCTCTGCGGTACTGTTTACGACTCCAACTCCTCCCGTGGTTAGTCTGCCGGACTATCCTAAATGATTCTGATTCTTTTTTCATTACCTGATATTGTCGTTATGCCAGTCTTTCCTGCAAACTCTGCGAATTTTTTCACGTCTATTTTGCTGGTCCACACGTAAATACCAACTGCTACAAACACAACTAGGAGAATGAATACCTGCGGAGAAGGACATGCACACAATCAGTAAAATCTCTTGTTTGGTTTATCATGAGTTTTATGTCAGGCACAGTCTCTCTTCTTTTTCAACGTCAGTAAGTGCTGTTTTTCGTTCCTCTGTCATTTGGTCGGCCTTCCAGGTCTATCCATCCGTCATTGATTCAGTCCGTCGACTAGACAGTCAGTCGGACATTTTGTCTGACTGCTCGTCAGTCAGTCCGACAATTCGACCGTCAGTTCTCAAGCCTTTCACTTACCCAGCCCATGCTACATGGATAGTGAAAGTTATCAAGGGTTCTTTTATGATCGGACAAGAACGTAATTTCTCTTAATGAAAGTTATAAATTGTAAGCGTATTGTTTTTTCTTTTGTGCGAAAAGTTTGCAGGTTGATTGAACACGTAATATGGAATAAGGCCCTACAGGCGAACTGGAACCTTCAGTGATTTCTAACTTACAAATAAAAACTCACACCACACATAGACACGCCAAAAAAAACGACGAAAATAAACCAAATTCACTTGGAAAAACTTGAAACCTTTTATAATAGCGAATAGAATAAAGCAGCAATATTGATCGTTTTTTTATATAATTATATCCTGTAGCATGAAGTTAAAAAGTGCATACGAATAAGTGGAATATCAATGTTATTATGGTCATTTGGAGATGAAATGCTTTGGAACGTCTTATAGCGAGAACGAGCACAGTGCGTCTCATAGTATCTGATTTTAACGACAATGATGCTTTTGCGATAAGTTTTCCCTCAGTATTTTAGCCACGGCCTGATTTTCCCTGGTATAATTTTCAATTTAGGTTTCATATACGGTACTCGACTGACTCGAGTATTTAATTAAAATAAATCTGCGTCAGGGGCAAACAGATAGTTACAATATTATATTTTCGTAATTCAACCGGGCTAAGGGAATACATAGGTGCACACACTATACATTAAGTCCTTTAACTGCTTAAACCAAGTTATCTAGAACGGTTAAGGAAAGTCACACACCTTTCTGCTCCGTAAATTCAAGGCTGCCATTTTGCGCGCTCAATGCACTTCGCCAAAATTTGGCCAACAAATGCGGCCACTGACCGCCTGTTAAGCCGTCCAAGGCGCTATCACATATTTCTACTCCCTCACACAAACTGAAATGATCTGGAATATCAGATTTTCAGGAAAAATAAAAGACCCTTTCAAATGTTGAAAATTTAAGGTTAATGTGCGCCTGCAGTTGTGTTCCAGAGTTTTTTGTGATAGGATTCGTGACAGGTTCAACAGGTACCATTAATATGTTTTGTTTCCGTCCGCACAGTTTAAAAGATGAAAAGAATTGTCTACCTCGGTATCCTATCAATTATTGAAGAACTGCACGTGTGAATAGCGAGTTTGGATCGGTGATCTCTTTTTGTTTTTAAATGTTGTAGCTGAGTCAAATTCCATTTCATGAATAGCCTCTGATCTAGCCTTACACTACTTGCCGTTTGTTCATCTGTAAAATGAACTGCAGCATTAGCTAAAAGAAAAGGTCGAAAAGGCTGAAAACATAGAGTGTTTTGATTTATACCTTACAATTATTTTGCCCCTTTGTCCTTCATGCAAACAGACCTGGCTTTATAAGTACGAGAAAAAAATTGAAAGAAACAACTTTCTTGAGTAATTTCACTTGGCCTGTATTCGAAAAATTCGGAAACAAGAATACAAACTGAAAAGGTTTATTGCAGCACATAGAATTGAAAATCTTCCGTACTTGTGGCGCGAATTTTTATATTTTGTATTCATTGTTACTACCGGTTTAGTCCAGACAGGAGCTCAGCATCCCAGGGTGTCATGTCGGAATCTAACAACGTAAAAAAGAATGGAAAAGAAAGTACTGTTATTTTATTTTTGCGGTTTTTTTCCTGTCGTATACAAAATAGAACCGCCTCCACTCGCTACTGCATCATTCTCGATTCCAGACCTCTTCTCTGTTGCACATGATCGAGGACGAGAAAAGCTCTGGGGATCCATGGAACAAGGTGTCTCTTAATATGCTTGGTGAAAAACAATCGGAGTGTTTCTGAACTAATCATAGAGGATATTATCGCAGTTATAGACGCAAATTTTACAGGTGCGAAAAAAAAGCCTGAATTTTTTCTGGTTTTCGTGCTCAGGCCTTGCCGGCCAAGAGGGGATAAGGGTTTGGGGACGAGAATGGTCGGAAAAGGTCCTGATAACAATTTCGTGGCTTAAACAAACATGACGCAAAAAATCACTAAGGATATATTTGTGTGCGGTACTTACATTGCACCATGTAATTCAAATTACTTTCAACGCGAATCGAGTTTGAAGACTTTGGAAAAGATTTAGAAGCACTTTTCTTCTCTCGATCTAATTCTCCTAAAGGGTGACTTGGACGCTAGAATAGGAATCTATTCGAAAGGCTTCTTGAAATTTGTAAAAGTGGAGATCTTAGAATTCTAAACGGCAGAGGACTAGGAAGAATAACTTTTCAAGGCAAAAATGGTTCAAGCGTCGTCAATTACCCAATAAATGACCAAGTTCTTTTTTGACGCGTTGGAATAATTTGATATTCAAAGATTCATTGTATTTGTCAGACCATTCTGTGGCTACTTGGTTAAATATTAACCAAAAATAACAGTTACAATAACAGCGTAGTTAAAGGAGATGCTTATTTTTCACTCAGTGAAAATGCGATGATATCCTTTAAGAAGGTGCAAACCATTTTAATCACAACCGCTAGGTAGGTTTAGCGATCAAAACATGTAAAACTCATCAAACCATTCTCAAACAAAAAAAAAATGGTTCGATAGAGAATGCCTTTCTTGAAAAGACCTGAAAAGACATGAATTAAAAAACCTATCAAACAAGAAACGTACAGACCCTTTGAATCTTATTAATACGAGAGCAATCTCATAAAAACTTGATGCGATACAAGAAGTTGCTTAATTACCAATTGCAAGAGGCGGCAGGCTAATAAAGCCGTGCGAATAATTAGTTCCAATTAAAAAACGTTTTTTTGGAATAGTGTAAGGTAACTTTTATGACGTAATGCAGAGAAGAGAATCCATTGTTTTCGATGGAACACGTGATACAGAACAGAGAATCCATGAGCCGTGTGCGTGTTTGTGAGTCCCGTGCTCATAACGTCTTCAACCAATCATCGGGTGGATTCATTTGCAGCATACGCGTATAGCTGTCGCATTTGCCCGCTGGAATTTTTTATTGTTACAGTACGTAATTCCTAACATTTCTGAACCAATTAAACAGCGCGCGCGTATAAGTAAAATCTTTGCTCGTCGGCACTTAGCGATAGCTATAACTACTTCTAAAAAGAACGGTTATTACAATGCCAAGATTTGCTGACTAGAAAAATGTGCGGACAATTCAGATACGAAAGAGTTTTTGCCTGAAAGCAGTTAAGTTCCCGAAAGTGATAGATGACATGACTAGGAAAGAAGGAATGCCCCAACTGTCTCAAAGAAACTTGGCTACAAATATTGTCGAAGTCTTCATTGTAATGAACCTCTTAACCCCGCCCCCACAAAATATTTGTAACATGTCGCAAGAAAATGAACGTCATGGAGAGACTCTTTTGTCCCTTGGACTACTCGATTACGGAAAAAGGTTAAAGAATAATAAATCACCATTTCCGGATAAAATAAGAAAAGAAAAGAAAATCTTGATATATTTACGCCCGTACATTGGAAAGTATTTAATTTATTTTTCTACATACAGTCAGTGCAGACAGTCAGAGCATGATTTCAGGCCCTTCTTTATGACGCAGACCGAAGCAGGTCTGGGTCTAGCTGAATATATGTATTAAAGGGGCGTCTAATACAAACTTAGTATCGTCGAGGGGGCATTTATTAGACAAGAGGCGTTTATCTGTGAGTGGGCGTTAATGAGATCGTACGGTATATTATAACCTGTCCAGCGTTTATTGAAGTGACAAAAAAAAAAAGCTCCACTTTCCAGTTCTTTTGTAAAGCGCTTGGTCGTTTTTTCCCTTGTCCGAATTATGAAGTTGTTTTTCTTTATCGTTTTGTATTTTAACAAACTGATAAGGTTAACCCCTGGAATATTTTGTGAAAGCTGTTTGCTAATTACGTCATACTACCCTCAGGACATTTTTTCGCTCAGAAAGAGTTAATGGAATTTATTTCCTTAGTACAACTCTGACTAGTACGAGAAGCTTTGAAGCTGCCAGTTCAATTGTCTTCTTTTTGTCTTCAGCCGCTGGCTCAGCACTTGTCTGGGGAAATAAAACAACTTCTGTGGATGCATTTTTATTAATTAAAGAAATCGAAAATGTAGTGACTATTGGAAAATGATTAAGAATTATTTCCTAAGCCCACATTGGATATGAGGTGCATGATAAATGACCAACGAAGCGCAATGCACTGAGTTGGTTATATAACCAATCTTGTATCCAACGAGGGCGAATGAAACAATTGTTTTATTAAATTCTAAACATTTGCTTTTTATTTTACAAAAAGGGCCTCTGTTATTCAAGAGGATTGAGGCAGTCGCCGGTCTAAATTCGCCGCTGCAGCTGTCCAACTGTTTTTCCGTAAAGGGGCTAAAGTTGGCAAAATGGCTGATAACGAAAATATTAATCAACCGGATAAAGATATTTTCAGCTAGTTTTGAACATTTAATTTTGAGGTTATTTCTATGGTCTATAAGAGTCTAAACTATGCAAAGTTGTTGTCTATTTGTTAAATGCATGCACTTGGTCAAAGGTTTGGAGAGCACCCGAGAAGGTAGAGCCGCTGAAATCTTGCGCTCTCCTCTACTACTGTTTTCGCGCGAGTTGTCTTTTAAGCCGGCTCTAAATTTCGCTGTTCGTTGAAAAACTAGGAAATTCCATGTCAGACGATATAATAGTAAAATGTGGCGATGGTGGCATTAGTTTCCCACTGTGTAATATAGCCGTTACGATACCTTTAAGCAATCATCTGTTGTTGGTCAAGTCGTCTTAAGTAACCGTTTGTTGTGGGGTGGCTTGGGCTCAGCAGATACCGCTAAAAAGGTACCAGACCTCACTCTCTTTATTGTGCAAGGCTTTATTCTTTTTCCATTAACTCAATTCTAGTTCTGATCTTGTTCTTAAATTGGCAGAAGCATGCATGGTTCGCCAGGGAAGCTGCACAAACATGGTCACAGCCTAAAAACGTTCACCAGGAAATGTAAGTGTGAGAATAAAAACTTGAATAGCTAAGCACAAGTGGCTACTAAAAACACATTTACTGATACCTAATTAATAGTCACAAATCATTTATGGTCATTAACATAAACTGAATGATAATCAGATCCATAACACATATTTCTACAGACTACTTCCTTACAACTTTTAGAGGAATTTTACAAGAACGTTAAATTGTAAACTATCCCCAAGAATAATTACCAGAACGTGCACGAACTAAAAGTGGTGCCAAATGATGACAGAGGCAGCAGCAAAGGCAAGCACTCCTGTGACCTGTTCTTCGGTGTTTTTGCTACCACCTAAATTGAAAAAAAAAAAAAAAACGCCAATTAACGGTCGTATAGAACATGTAATCAGATTATTGGCCGAATTTTTTTAGCAATTGGTTCCTATGGTTACAAGATATGGTGAGGGTCAATCCATTTGTCATCTATTAATCCGCTTTTTCGATGAAAAAAATAATGGCAGCAATTTTGGATAGTTAAAAGTCACAATTATGGCATAATTGGCAACAAACTACAACTTTAGCAGTTCTAATTCGTTCAAGTTTGAGTATAAACCTGATTGTGTAGCAAGTGTCTAATCCACGCAAATCCATCCCAACTCAAGAGGTTTCCATAAACCTAGAGGTATAGTTATTCGACCGTTATGAGTAATTTGGTACATTTTTTCCAACTTCTTATAACGTAATAATGCAGCATTCCTATCTGCAATTCAGATTTTTCAAGTCGCTTCGAGGTAGTATCGTTTTTGTTGTAAATCGCGTTTGTTAAATAATAGCTCTAGTATTTGTAATATTCCTGAATAATTTTTTTTTGTACCTGAACCAGATGTGGGAACAGTTGGAAAGGTCCCCGTGTTGCATTTATCTCCAGTACAGCACTCAATCTCACATTGCAGCACTGTCCATCCTAACAATGCTCTAACGTAACCATAGACTCTCTCACACGCTTGAGCTTTGTCTGGATCAAGCAGATCAATAATAATAAATAAATTCAGTTAACTTGAACTACAACGAGCTGAGCTAATTAAAACAAACCCTATAGGGTTGGTGCAGTCCACAGCTTGGCAAAACCATTGCCGTTTAGTTCCTATACTTAGTTTTAATTTGAAGTAGCTGTGTTTAACAATGTGGATTTCTTATTTTATTACCAGCACAGTTAATGCATCCTCGAAAGACCCCATGCTTGGTATTTCCAGATTCGTCGCGATATATTCCAGCTCCAGAACCACAGTGAGTTGTACCGAGTGAAGTTGGGTCGGTGGCACAAGTCTGCACTCGCTTATTTGCAGAACAAGTTGCTGGATCATTCTCTAAGCGAGAGTAGCATTGTGTCGGGCCAGCAGGAGTGGGCAAAAGTGAAAAAATTTATTTCAGTATTTTTTTTTATGGATCGTAGGGTTCTTACCGGCCATATCAGCTTAGTCTTAACCAGGCGCAAATTGCGGTCAGATGGAGTGACTGGGTGTAACTTAATGGAGCGGTTATTCCTTAATTTTTGGAAGCTTGGAATCGTCATTAGTATAAAGTGCAAAAAAAAATTACGTTACGGTTTAGCAACCAAAGAAATTGTTTTTTAAAAACCCTACATAATCATGACTCACGGAAGTTGCATCATCGATTTCATGACTAATTGTTCAAAACCTGTCAAACCGGTTATGCTAGACGCATCATCAAAATTGCAATAAAACGTGACATCAGCATAATATTATGTTAATGGGAAGAAATTTATGACTCCATCAGTGTTAATGTGTTCCACTTCTCACAAACGAGATTTTACCCAGGGTAATACCGGTTTTTTTTTTCGCGTGCAGGAGGATTTTTCGGTGTCGGCCGAAGCCCAATGCCACGAACGACGAAGTCACGAGAAAAAACACTATAAAGACTTGACCGAAACCGGAAAGCGCGTCATATAAACAGTCTCTGGTACCGAGGGAAAAGAGATTCCAGCCCTACTCGAGTGAACACCGCTTGAGCTAATCCTAAAATCCAGTCAAGTTCCCTAAATCCCCACTAATATGATAAATAATGATCGGCTTTCGCAGCGGCTTTCTTACGTAGGTAGCCGGGCTCTATTTGCTTAGCCCTATATACACTGAAACGCATGTTCCGTGCCGATGCCCAGAAATGACAATGCAGTAGCTAATGTCGATATGCTTCTTGAACAGAAATCCGCTAATGTTGTGCATTACTTATTCTGCCACAGTTTCTTTTGGTGTTGGTTTTTTTAAAAAAAGGGCTAATGTTTTATTTGAAACCAGTATTAAAGTTAAATACGAAATAAGATAATTGGGGCATACATTCTTCTTCGTCATTTTCAGACGCCTTACTCCAGTGACAATCCCTTAAAGAATAAGAAGAATACCTAAGAAACGAGTAAGCTTCGCCCAAGAACCTGTTGTACACGAAAAAGGCAGAGTCGCTTAGAGTGTTTAAACTTCAGATGCACAGAAAGTGGAAAAGAATAGTTTCTTCATAGATACACTGAGTTCTCCAGAGTTTACACCCAGTCCATGAAAGTGGTGCAATCAGTGTGTCGATCATCAGAAAGGTTTCATTGAAACTTACGTGTTAACCTCCATTTTTGCCGATCGGTATTACCCATGCACATAAACGTAGGTGTGTAATCGAACATTATTTCTTTTCGCATTTGCCTAAAAATTTGTTGAGACTAGATCCTTTTAAATATCTTAATGAAAAGTAATTTCTTATAGTTAAACTTCTTACTTCAAAATTTCACCAAAAATCATCTCAAAATAAGCGGTTTTCATAGATCTAGAAGTATGGTCATTCGACCGCTATAAAAATGGTAATTTTGAACATTTTACGAACTTCTGATTGCGTAATAATGCAATATTCCTATTGACATTGCAGATTTTTCAAGTCTGTTTGATGTTAAATTCTGATTTTAAGTATCATTTCAGTAGTAAGCCGCACTTCTTTTATATCACAACCCTAAAATCAGTAATATTTCCCGATTACATTTCTCTTTTGTACCTGAACCAGGCGTGGGCAAAGTTGGAACGGTCCCCGTGTTGTATTTGTCGCCAGTACAGCACTCGATCTCACATTGCAGTAAAGTCCATCCTAGCAATGCTTTAAGATAGCCAAAAGTCCTCTCAGACGCTTGGCGTTTATCTGGATCAGCAGATCAGTAAAATTAATGATATTATTCATAATGATAAGATGAAAAAAAAAAAAAAAAAAAATAGAAGAACGATCTCATATATAAATTTAAAAAAATCAAGATTAAATCAAGTAAATATGAAGTAACGAACTGATTAAATAGAGTCATGTTGGGTAAGTGTCCACAGTTTGGCAATTGGCAATCTACGTCCGTTCCCTTTACATACTTAAATTTAATTTGATAGCTATGTTTGCCAATTAGGCAGTTTTCAGAATTATTACCAGCACAGTTTATGCATCCTCGCATGACCCCATAGTTGGTATTTCCAAACTCGTCGCCATATATGCCAGCTCGAAAACCACAATGAGTTGTTCCAAGTGAACCTCGGTCGGTGGCACAAGTCTGCACTTGCTGATTCGCGGAACAAGTCGCTGGATCATTCTCTAAGCAAGAGTAACACTCTGTTGGCCCAGCAGCTGTAGACAAGAAGACATTTCAGTCAATTTTGCCATTATAGTCGACTCTCTCAATGGACACCTTTGTAAGACGGACACCTCGGTCAAACGGACACCCAGAGTTGTTTACTGCCTTTCTTTACTGCCTTTAGTTTACTATATAAGACGAACATCGCTCTAAAACGACACTTAGTGCCGTTCCCAAAGGTGTCTGTCTTAGAGAGAGTTCAGTGACTGCACAGTGGACACCTCTATAAGACGGACACCTAGGTCAAACGGACACCTAGAGTTGGTCCCTGCCTTTCTTTCCTCCCTTTATTTGACTCTCTATAGGACGTACGTTACTCTAAGACGACACTTAGTGTCGATCCAATTTGTCACTGTATTAGGGAGAGTTTAGTGACTCAACAGTGGACACCTCTATAAGACGGACAGCTCTGTAAGAGAGACTTTGTAAGACGAACATCACACTCTTAGACTGTCACTTAGAGTTAGTTCCAAAGGTGTGCAAATTAGGGATAGTTCACCGCACAGCTGAGATTTTTCTAAAAAATGTTCCTTGAAGTCTCAAGAATTCTGTCAACTTCTATGGCAGAAACATGCCTAGTCTATTCACAAAAACTATCTCTAGGTAAATAAGATAAGTTACAATACTATACAGTACAGTAACTTTACTTTAAGAGGGAGAGGTAACAGAGGAAGAATATACAAAAATACATATAACATGCGAAAATTGAAGAACATTAGATATACTAAAAAACACAATGGGACTCGATAATATTTCTTTACATTTTGAGAACAAAAATTAAAAAAAAGAATAATGGATATTTTCGAAGGCACCCCAAATGATTTCTAGCGATGGAGAAAAATTTCGAATACATTCAAACCCTGCAAATATGGACAGTGGAAAGGCCATAAAGAGTGTCCGTATTAACGGATTGTCCGTTCATAGCGGGCCATGTTATTTTAGTCGTAAGATTTGACATATCTAACTTCACAAAGCCGCCATTCTGTGGACTAAACGCACGGAAACATTCAAAAATCGCTCAGTTTTGCTACTTAGTAATCAAAACCGTTCTCTGGATAACTATTTTGCGGCTGCCAAAATAGTCTAAAATTGACGTCTACAATTCATCCTGTTCGGTATACCCAGTGACCTACAAAAAGGAAAGGTCCTTTAGCACACAGTTGATGACAAAGTGCTTGCCTTAGTAAGGTTGCCTTTCTTTGAGAATCTATTGATTGGGCAAGAGGCAAGCGTCCTTCGTTGTTGTCCGCATAAACGGGGTGTCCAAATTGAGTGGGTTGAATTTCGAGAAAATGTATGTGCTTTTCCCAGGAACAAAGAAAACTGTCCTTAATAGCGAGGTGCCCTTATTAAGAGGGTGTCCATAAAGTGTGGTTCGACAGTAGGATGTATCGAGGACTTGAGGATTGGTTAGCTTTATATGAAAAACAGTTACATTAAATTGAATCATAGTGGCAAGGAGCGCAATAGTTCTTCCAAATGTTCAACAGATGACAGGCGTGAGGGAAACAGATTACGTAATTTAAATTAAGGGAGGAGAGGATAGAACTAAGACTGCTTTAAATGTTTGCAGAGAAGTAAGCAGTAGACCTCAACTCTTTTATGTCAGAACTACGTCAATTGTCATCATTGTGACTTACCAATTTGCTGTGTAAAAAGCAAAGCGATCACCACCAAACTCTTCATGTTTTGAATCGTAAGACACAATCTAAACACTCTTATGACAAGAAGCAAGATAAAGCGAGTCCTGAGTTCTGATTGGCCTATATTGCTCGATTGGGTTGACGTTAGGCGTAGTCAATAACACATATACAGTAAAACCCGCGACCAAAAAACCCAGTTATATACAAAAACCTGTTGAGCTTAAAATTTGAAACAGGTTCTTATTTTCTAGAATTTTTTTAAAATTCTGTTCACTTGGGAAAAAGGACTTTAAAATTATATTGATGCGGTCAGTGCTTCATTCCGTCTTCTCATAGTCATTTTTACATGAATACAATTTGGTATGCAAAAGGAACAAGCTGAATACCACTAAAAACTCACAGCTTACATGCTTTTTTTCCTTCAGAAAATAAGAAGCTATAAATTATTTAAGAACCTAAAAAGCCTAAATTTTTACTAATTACCGTTTATGTATAAACCTGTTGAGGCTGACTTGGAAAAATGCAGGTTCTTAGTTGCGGGTTTTTACTGTATTTCAAGACAGGAAGAACTTAATTTGATTGGCTGATATCAACTATACCATCATTTTTGCGTTCATTATAGCAACATACGTAGCTAGCTACAATCCTGAAAATCAAGTAGCAATTCCCACTTATAGTAACATATACTATAGCATAATAAGTATTGTACAAAACTTTAATATACTATACTAATCTATACTATTTTGGCTACTATGTGCCTTAACTGATGAGACCCAAAATTACACATTGTGGCGTAGCTTAAAAAAACGGTTTTCGAACGCTATTCAACTTTGCTTGGTAGGCCTCCTTACATCATGTTTATCAAGCGCTGCAATGAATCAGCAAAAGATGACTTTTAATGTTGCGTTTCAGTTGAATAGTTGTTTTTCAGTTCTTTGCTTTTAATTGCGTTCAGCGAAGGAGAACGCATGTTAATGCAGAAACGATCAAAGAAATTAGCCCTTGAATCTGCTTCTTCACGATCAACAGGGCACAAATAATACAGCCTGTGATAGCCTGCGTTGCAGTCGGCCCGGCCCACGCACTAGTCTAAACCATATACAGAAGGTTTAGAGCTTCTGCCGCAGACAAAGCCTATGAAGGACATCATATTTTTAGCAACCAGAGCTCAGTTATTCAAACGTTGAATAACGGTATGACCGGATAAATCGCCATCCGCTGGATAGCAAAACTTGTTTCCCTCACTCTCACCAACTGGGAAGCTATTGGTTCGGTGGATACAGCTAGCGCTCTCATTGGTCGAGAGCCATAGCCGATAAGAGTATAGACCGTGGAAAATGACGTGATGGTGGCGCAATTTCTTTTTTTTTTCTTTCCTGTGCCTGTGCGCGATTTTCCCGGAAACTGCAGCAGAAATGGACCTCAAAAAACTGTCAATGTTTTTTGTAAAAAACAAATCTCTAATAATTTTGCGTGGTCTTTAGTTTTATCGACCGTAGAAATGACGGCCTTTCTTAACATTTCACAATGTTTTAGTAGACGATTTATGAATTTCCTTTGAAAAAGGGGCCATATCCTCCTCTCCCCCTAGGGCAGATCATGGGCGCAAGATGCATGTACCGGGCTACTAGGTCAGCGCTTTTTAAACAAAAATTGAAAATGGCGGACGAAGCCATTTATCCCGGTAATCTTGTGAGATAGGAAAATTTGACAAGAATTTTTTGGGGTACCTTGATTTAAGCTCGTAGGGATGGGCTTTTTTTAAGTATTCAAAACAATCTGAAGGTTGGTGTAGTACTGCGTGCGTATGACGGCTTCGTAGCGATAGCTTTAGACTATACCAGATGAGGAAAAGACAAATTCAGATGGCACGATAAATAAACAATCACAAACATTCAATTTTTTGGGATGTGCTTTATAGAGAAATTATAATTTTTTAAGATTCGAAAATTCGACAAGGGATTT
The DNA here is from genome assembly GCF_958299795.1 of Porites lutea. Taxonomy (NCBI): domain Eukaryota; kingdom Metazoa; phylum Cnidaria; class Anthozoa; order Scleractinia; family Poritidae; genus Porites; species Porites lutea. The sequence continues at coordinate 15,166,217 of NC_133203.1, read as the reverse complement.
TTGGGGGTTAATTTTTGGTGCTGGGCCCATTTGTCCAAAGGTCGATTAGCGCTAACCCGGGGTTAAAATTTTAACCTGGGTTTCTTTTTCTTTTGTTCAAAAGATTATTTCCGGATAATTTTCTCAATTTTTTTTAGAGCATCCAATCATCAAATTGTAGGCAAAATAATAAGACTGAATTTTCTTTTTAAGCTGTCATATCTGAATTCAAATTTCGCTCTAACCCCGGGTTATCTTAACCCTGCTTTGAATAACTCGGCCCAGCGTCTCGTTAGAAGCCCAAAGGATTTTTTGACAAGTGTTGATTTTTGCCCCCTTTCGATCATCCGCGTCACCCAAACACCGCAGTTCTTTCCATAATTTATCTGCCCTCTCCCGTGGGCACCCAGCCTTCTAATCCCGCGTTGGGATCACTTATTACTTCCGAAATATTTACATGTGTTAAGCGGACTTGCTTATGTTTTCTTTAAAAAGTTATTGCTTAAGCTCTGTCGACGTCAGGGTCGAATTTTTCCCGGCGTCGGATTTGATTTTCAGATCAAAAGCGCGGCATAAATGGAGATCTGTACAACAAAAAACAATGATTGTTCCGAAGTTGACCGTTTAATTCAGATGCCAGCGAGTTTGCAAAGTTCCTTCAAGAAGTACAGGTGTATTCTCGATTAGAATCCCTCGCAGTTCCTCGTAGTGTTTGATGTTTTCAAGCCTGTGTTAATACTTAAAGGAATCCACAATTTTATGGCCAGGGAACTGGATTATCTCCTAGCTTAACTGTGTTACATTCTCATATTTGGTCCCTTTGTTCGGTCCGTATTATAAATTAGCCTGATTTAGCAACAGAACAGGAACGTCAGTTGACGATGGCGCAGGCAAATCAATGGCAGAGCGGCAAATTGGACACCAAAAGTCGCGTTCAGTCCTTTCCGCGCGCTTTCCCGTCGCCAACTGACGTTCCCGTTCTATTGCTAAATCAGCCTATTATGGACAGGAGCGCGCGAGGCACAAATCAGTGGACTAGTAGTTTATAGTAAAAACCACGAAAACGAAGCTAAAAAGGCCTTTATCATATGGCTTTCTTAGTCCGTGCGTTCCAGATCGAATTGGAATTTGGAAGTATTGGTTTTGGAGAGGAGGGGAAAACCGGAGTACCCAGAGAAAATCTTCTCGGAGCAAGCGACAGAACCAACAACAAACTGAAACAAGATACGGAACAAGAAATAGGTGCCTAGCAGAGTATTATATAACCCTTAAAACTCAGTTTATTTTGTTATTGGAGCAAGCAAACAAAAGAACATTACAAGCTGAAAACCCTAGTGAGGACAAGAATTTTGAGATTTTTAACGATATATGATATAAGACCGCCCAGAACGTCTTGCAGACTACATGTAAAATGGTCAAATTGCTGTTCTGAACGATGAAAGTATATCTCATGACACGAAATTTTCGCAAGGGTTTCATTTTTGCCGATCACAGATTTTGGGCGTTGCGTTTAGTGTTGCAAACAAATTTTTGCGGTGATATCGGTCTAGTAAAAGATGGTGTCGCCTCAGACTCTTCGTCGTAGTAAAAAAGTGTAAATAAAAAATCGCAACTTGCGGACTCCCATTCATGTAAAAAAAGTAATAAACCTCGGTGTCGATGCTCTTGCGAGAGTTCTATTTTACATGATCAAATTTTGGGGGATCATCGAAAAACAACCTCGAAAATTTCATGCCATACGGTATAATACCGTGGTGACGGTGGCCCTAGTGAATAGGCAAAAAGCCGCGTAAAATAGTGAACCGTCCCACTCCTGTTACTAAGAAACACTTCCTTACACTATAACAAGATTTAAGCTTTTATAAAAACATTACTCTATGCCTACGGGTAATTGACAGTCCCCGGTTGTTCCAAAGCTGAAGAGCGCTATCCGGCGGATAAATAACTTCCAATGGACAAGCCAATATTGGGGAAACCAATTGCTTTATCCACTGGATAGTGATTGATTCAGTTGATTACACTATCCTTCTTTTAGATTAAACAACTGGGGCCTGAACGTGCACGAAATGCTACAGAATTAAATGAAAAGCTGGATAGGCGGTTTTGCTAGGAAGCCTAGGAACTAAAAGTAACACCATATGATGAGAGAGAGAGCTGTAAAGGCTAGCACACCAGTGAACTGCAGTCGGATGTTTATGGTACCACCTATATTGGAAAAAAAATTACATTAAAAAAGAAAGTTGTTGATCGACAGGAACGTAAATCAATTATGGATATTTGATCACTTTAGAGTCAGGTACTGAATCATTAAAAATTTTCCCTAGCAAATCTTTTTAATCACCTTTAATCTAAGACTGAATTAAAAAAAAAAAAAGGAGAAGGTACTAGGAAAGAGATTTTTCTTTTCTGAGGGTTCCCGACTTGTTTCAGTACCTCAGTAGCCGCTCTTTTTTCCAGAAATGTTTTGGGAAAGTACGCTATATCTCAAAGCTTTAGCCCAGACAGTTTGGAAAATATAAAGCCAAGCGACATCAGATCTATTACTTGTTAAGCAAACTTCGTGCAAGTACAACTCGTATAAAAACTGAAAGCAGCTCAAACTAGAACAATTATTAGTACTCAGAGAAATCCAGAACGGGAGCTAACTGAACTACGCCCTTACACGGTTTTTGTTTGGCAGTCTGGAGCTGAGGAGCAATATTCGACACTCCTTGTATCATGTGTTTAAGCTCTTTAACCATTTAATTATATAATTAGCTAGATCTTTCCACCATATTTTAACACTTAAACCCGGGAGGTTTGTTCAGCCATCTCATTTTTACTATGGTGGGATGTGAATTTGTAAAGCCTACAAAGTTTACGTTATACATAATTACTAAAGCAATTCATTTTATATACCTGACGATGCTGTAGAGGATAATGTTGGCACTAACTGTGAGTTGCATTTATCTCCAGTACAGCACTCGATCTCACATTGCAGCACAGTCCATTGTCTGCTTACTTTTAGAGCACCACCAATAATTCCACATGCTTTTCGTTTGTCTGTAACAAGAGGCATTTCAGACTGAATTTTAATTCAGTTTAGCCAAAAATATGAAAGTAGCCAAAACCAGAACCAGCTAAATAATGGAACGGAAGTGGATGGTTAACTGTACCATATATATAAATTCTGACAAATTCTGGTGAACAATGACCTAGAATGTAATAAGAACTCCGATTTTAGCCTTGGCTAAATCTACAGTAGAATCCCGGTGACTCAAACTCTGAAGGGAAACGAAAAGCAGTTCGAGTTAGCGGGGGTCCGAGTTACTGATGTCGAATTGAAAATTTTATTTGTTACATTAGAAATTGATAGTTATTGATTTTTCAGCACTTCAGTGTATAGTGCAATGTAAATTTAACTTAATATTTCATTCATGTACCGTGGTTACACTTTTTTATGATAAAATGTGATCTGTTCGTTGCGACAATTAAAATCAAATTCAAGTAGTTTTGACCAGCGTTAGAGTTTAAGTGTTTTTACCGATTATGCAAAAAGAAGAGGTAATGGGATGACATGCGAGTGAAGTTACAAGAACTAGAATTCCAATTATCGGGGTAAATCTCATTGAATCTTTGATCAATTTTTGATCGAACTCCCTCAAAAACGCCCTGCGTGGGAGGCTACAGTTAGTGGGGAGTTCGAGTTAACCGAGTTTGAGTTATCGGGGTTCTACTGTATACATGTATACCGGTACATGTATTCAGAGGGAAGATTTGGCTTACGCCCCCAGTTTAGCAAACTATACAACTGAGAAATGTTATCGTTTAATATTCAATTTGCAGTTAAAAGCTATGTTTTACTAACTTACCTGCACAGTTAATGCATCCTCGAACGAATCCATTGTTGATACTTCCATCCTTGTCGCGATACTTTCCAGCTGCGGAGCCACAGTGAGTTGTACCAAGAGAACCCGGGTCGGTGGCACAAGTCTGAACTTGTTGATTTTTAGAGCATGTTGCTGGATCATTTTCCATGCAATAGTAACATTGTGCTGGTCCAGCAACTGTTGGAAAAGCTAAAAATGTTTGTACAAGTTATTATGGACGGCAAATTCACTGGAGTTTATAATTTTTTTAAATTTTTTTGCTCTCTCGCGATCGTTGTTTGATCAAGCGCATGTGCATGGCTTATTTCGAAACAGCCTAATACATTGTACACTATAAATTTTTGTCAAAAAGACAACTGCAAGGATTGATCAAATAACGTGAATAGACTAGAGTTAAATTTTTTCGACTGACCAATACCAGTCTTCATCAGGGTTATTAGGAAGACAGCGAAATTACAGAAAAATTATGCAGTACTACAATTAAGACGGGAGTGACGTAGTAATTGGTGTTGCTACCTAAAAGAACAATATAAGATAGCAGAAAAACAAATAAAAATTCGTTGTATGCTGAATATATTATTATATACATTTTACACCAATTAAAATTCTTGTTTAATCGATAAGTGTATTTATCCACATGTCAAATTATTAAAGAATCTAACCCCTCATTTCACATTTTTGCATTCCGTTTTTTTCAAAAGGTTTGTTCTGTAAGCTGGTGTGGATAAAAAGGGAAAGCTCACTAGGTTATAGGTGGGCCTAAATCTGGCAGGGCCGAGAGACTGTTTGCTTTGGAAGTTGACAGCTAGGGTAGATATTAAATGATTCTTGGAACTGTTTCGCATTTTAGGAAGTGGCTTGGATTCTGGGAAATGTTTCGTTTTCTCGGAAGTGCTCTGGATTCTGGGAATTGTTACAAATTTTGAGAACTGGTTTGGATTCTGGGAAGTGCATCTGGGTTCTTGGAAAAGTTTCGGATTACGGGAAGTGTTTCTATATTCTTAGAATTGTTCTGATTTCTGGGAAGTGTGATTTCCTTTTGAGCCACCGCAAGATTATTATGAAAGAAATTTTTTTAGCAGTTTTATTGTGATTTCACCCGAGTCCACTGGAGCGTGCTAAAAACTCTCCCGCTCTATTTGTTAAGAGACACGTTTTATTGAAAAGGAGCAGTCAAACCCAAGTGAACCCAAGCGTGAAGTGGTATCATCTGAGTCATTGATAGGAATGTCAATGAATCGTAGTCCTTCAAGATATTCATTCTTCGTCTTCGGTATTTTCACAGTGCTAAGTAGTATTGGTGGAAGTCGCAACAAGTATAAGGCGAGGAGAACAATAGGCAAACTTAAACCAGGAGCCCATTCACAGATTTACACGCCAAACAGAGAACCTTACAAACCTTTCATGCTCTCATTCAGACAAGGCCAGATGCGCAAACTGATTCAGAAAGAATGGTTGATTCATAAACACAAAGTTACTCCTAGCTTTCAGTCATAAGCGGCCCAAGCATATCATCAGAAAGATGTCATGATAGAGATGTTCAGTGTTCCTGGAACACACTTAAAGTGAACTTCTGAATGTCCGTATCCTGACCCAAAGATATTGCGTCACTGCGATACTCATGATATCGCAAAGAAAAAAAACGGACTATGTATGGTTAAACTTCAGAATGATGGTAAACATATCATTACTAATTTGTCCGGTTTTTTTTATGCCCGCTATACAGAATTTACATGGCAGTTAGTCAAGTGTTGTCCACCCAAATTTGTCTCACAAACGATAAGGAGTAATTATTACCCAATTTCACATGCACCGCAGACTACGCAGCGTAATACAGAATTTTGCAAATTTCTCCAGTGGTCCAAGTTTTAACTTGTTACTGAATTATTTCAGTCAAGTTGTTTCTTATACCTTGATATGTTCCCAGTAAAGATTTTTTTTCGCGTTATTATTACCTGAACCAGGCGTAGGCAAAGTTGGAACAGTCCCCGTGTTGCATTTATCTCCGGTGCAGCACTCGATCTCACACTGTAGAACAGTCCATTGTCTGTCTGCTTTAAGAGCGCCATCAATAAGTCCACACGCTTGTGATTTGTCTGGAACAAGCAGTTCAGAAAAACAAATTGAAAATTAGCTACATAAACCAAGTCTGACATATAGGGTTTTTGTCCACCGTCGGCAAACTTTTGCCTTCTTTCTTTTTACTTATACTTAGTTTAAAAGAAAAATTAATACCAGCACAGTTGATGCATCCTCGGACGACCCCAACGCTGATATTTCCAAGCCTGTCGCGGTATTTTCCAGCTGCCGAGCCACAGTGAGTTGTACCAAGTGAACTTGCGTCAGTCGCACAAGTCTGCACTCGCTGATTTGCGGAACAAGTCGCTGAATCACTTTCTAAGCAATAGTAACATTGCGCTGGGCCAGCGGCTGTGGAGAAGAAGACAAATTTTTGTGGAAAGACTTTCAGCAATTTGCCTTGCAGTGTTAGTAAGATATACGTTGTTAGTTTTCTTACCTTGGAGTCCACCGGGTAGTTAATGAAGTTTCGTTAGGAATAAGCTTTCAAATATAAAATTTTATCGAGGCAACGACTTACCAATTTGCTTCACGACAAACAAAGCGATTACTGCGACCAAAATCTTCATGTCTTGAATTATAAAATAAAATAGAATGACTCCCGTGAAAAGAGGGTGGAACTGAAATACTTTCCTTTGCTGTCTATCATTATATATGCTGGCAAGACAGAGCGATTTGTGCCTTCTGATTGGCTACCTAACGGGTCACATGGCCCTTATTTACCAAGATTCTCCGCTTTGTCCTTGTAAGAAGAAGAACAACAACAACTGTCTTGGCCATGCCATAAAAAAATTATGACCGGGGTTTTTGGTTAAGATACGTTCGATATTGTCCTTCTTTTCTTTTCTATTTTCGTTTTTTCATGGTCTTCTCGGGTTGATAAAAATGCCATCTAAGATTTCGTGCTTGCGCAATTTGCTTGCGCTTGGTCAGTAAACCTATTGTGTTTAGTGACAAAGTAGCCAAATCTGATTGGCTAATAATCTCGGCCGGACATTTATGTTCAGCTTTTCGGCATCGATTACGTATACAACTACACACATTTAACCGACTAAAATCTAGAAGCGTCTGACTCTATAACATAAACTACACTTTACTTGCTACTTACTATACACCTGATTGAAAAATCGTTGTCGCTTGAAAAGTATAAACCATGAACGATGGGACCTAATGGATTTATGGGTACAAATTTATTAGCATTGCAAATTTAAAGTTCTTCTCAAAAATGTTTACATTTACGAAGCTTTTCGCGACGATGCATTCCAAAAAACGTAAAACATTTTCCAGTATTTACGGCTCACAACTTCACCTGTGCTGGACACATAAGAGATTTCTACAGTTAAAGAGCGTAGCCATATCGCTAATGCACACTTGAAAATCATAAGATAGGACCTAAAAGCGTTCTTGGAAGACAAAAAAAGACAACAGCATGCCTTAAACAAAGTACACTAGGGATTTGCATCCGCACGAGCATCTCGTGACACTGTAAACTTTTGTCGAAAGAACTTTGAATTTGCTTTGCTAATGAACGTACACCCATAAATCCTTGAAACCTCATCGTTCATGGTTTGTACTTTTTAGCGACAACGTTTTTTCAATCAGGTATATATGATTCACACAACGATTACTCCGACCCAAGTTTAGACAATTTACGCAGCTTAGGTTTCCGAAGTGCTAAGACTACATGCAAGTAACAGTTCGGATTTTGCAGGTCGGATTTCACGGGGCAAATTTACTTATTATGAAGAGAAAGTAACGACAATTCAAGTTAGCGAGATTGTAAACGAAGAGTTATGGGTTTAATAGGGCTAGCCTACCAGATCATTTTCCCCGCATTTCTTAAAATTCCGTTCAATGAACATCCCAGTATTTTGGGGTTTCTTATGGTAACCATCGTCGTGACAGTTTTACCATGTCATGCTACATCCTTGCTACATTGCCTTTTGCAAAGGCCATGACGAGACTGAAAGTAAAAAGATTCGCGACTTAAAAAGAGAAGAAGTTGTTTTCTCAAGTATTCCGTGTAGAAAAAAGGTATCAAAAGTTACTTTAATAACTTTACTTTCCATCTGTTGCTGGGATTTCAGCTGGATTTAAGGTTATGAAAACCAAAAAATACTTAATTATCGAAGAGGAAAAAATGAGACTGAAATAAATATTATCTAATTATATAGTTGTAACGTCAGTTCTTTGTCTTCGAAAAGGTTTACACCAAAATATCATGCAAATTCTTGACAGATAGTGACAGACATAAGAGTGTATTATTGAAGATGTTTCTCAGAAAAACCTCAATACATTTAATTTAATCCATGCATCGTGTGTTTCTCGGAAAAGATGGAAGTCTATGATGCTATGGAGACATCTTTCTCAGACTGAAAGGAAATCCATTATTTTTCGGTCAGTTGATCTTCAAATGATTCTCATGTGACACTGTCCCTTAAATAATATAATAACACAAAATTTTTTCTACCTCCTGACCAAGAGATATTTGTGAAAGTATACTAACTTCAAATTGTGTTGGAATCTGTGAAACTTGTGAACGGAACTGTGGATCGCTTCGCATTAATTTTTAAACCAGTCCTTCAATGCAATCTTTTCTAATATATTAACCTTGTTGTTAAAATTGCAGTATTGATTGCTTGCGATCCGCGGCCACGGTAATGATTTTCATTTCGAATCGTTTGCGCGATGATCGTGTAGCAACTGTTACAGTAATTGTCTAGTCCCTGTACGACGTTTTCCAAGGCCTTCACGGTCAATGCAGTTCGGTGACGTATCCGAGGCGAATAGGCAGTAAACGCCTCACTTCTTCGCTCGGACCACGTGACCCGACACGCTGGCCCGCGGAATAATGTGGCCATTGAATAATATTATTATAGTACAATATCTTTAAAGCTGTTACCGCGCATTATGTGCCTTTTAATTACCTCTTTTAAAGTTAATTCAATCTTCTTTAACTATCTTTCATTTGTTTTTCATTAAACTGTATAACTAACTGATCTTTATTCGCATTCCTACGAATTCGACAACTGGAATTAATATCAGCAACCTCATCTTTGCATTTGCACTTAACGGGGATCATCTAAAGGGGTAAAATGAAAAGAGTGGGATTATCCTGTTCTTTTTTTTTCCCAGAGAAAATGGGTTATGAGTCACTAGGACTGGTAGCCGAGCTGTCGCGAGTGAAGCTCGAGCAGCAGAGCACCGTGGGCGATAGAATTTACTTATCTATGCATCCAAGAAATTTTGGTTCTGACAAAATCGTCTGTACGTACCTACGTCCACCCCTTCATGTTAGCGGATGTGGGAATTTAAGTTTAATGTGATGTTGGGCATTCAGCTATGGTCAATTGACAGCTGTCAAAATAAAGTATCTGCTGACCAGTATCAAGTGACTGTATCGTGGGCTCAGGTGTTCAACTCATTGAGGTGATGTGTTTTTTGAAGTTCTTCGCTGACCACGCAGTTATTGGTTTTCAATTGATCGGAGGCTTAGGTCCATTTTTCCAGTTCGTGGTCAACCTCATTGTCTTACACAAATATTTCGATTTCAGGGGCGTAGCCAGGATTTTTTCAGAGGTACGCGGAATTCTCTTTGCACCCCCACCCCCCCCCCCCCCAAAAAAAAACTTCCTTGATTAAATATTTGGTAACGTTGTAAGCCTAAGAGTTTTTCCTGCTTATGAAATGACATTAGCAACTTCTAAAATACTTGTCGCGTTTTTGGGTGAATTGACTGATGCACATCAATGATCTACCGATCATACAATAAGGCTGCATACTTTTCCGGATTCGTTATTTTATTTTGTTACTGGGTTCGTTTCGTCGTTTTTATATTAAGCAGATGCAGTGCGTGAATCCAAATTGAAAAGGTGCCGATTTGGTCAAGTCTCTATAGATTTTGAATCCGAAATCTAAAGTGAATCTAATGCCTTGAATGTTTTGTAGTGTAAACAATTTTTCCAACTTATCCCGATACTTTTCCGTATTTGTTGATAGGAGTTTGCAGTAAAACCAAAATGGATCTGTCACTTTCATGAATATAGGATGCCTTAGCAACGACGACGGTGAGGGCAACGAAAACGTCCCTAGCTATGAAAATGAATGCGCGTAATTTATTTTTTAACTTTTTCGCTTTTATTGCCGTCAACTCTCTTAAAATGGCAAATCCTGGGCAAATATAGATGAACTTCCTTACGGAGACTTGGAGACCACCCAAGTTCGGACTCAGAGAAGAAATTGTGATTACGTCCTCGTCCTCCTCCTCCTTGTCCTCCTCGTGTTCGTAGAGGTTGTAAAGAAAAGGGGCTTATTGTCGTCGCCAAAAACAACCAGAGTTGAATGAATTGAGGCAAACTGTACTCTTAAAATAATTATCTTTAGATATTTTGCTTTTCTTTTTTATTGTTTATTCATTTTATATCTTTTTTGTGCACGACTTTTTTAGGTACGTACGTGCGTACCGTGCGTACAGGTGGCTACGCCCCTGTAATCATTTGGGGTTATTTTGATCTAAAAAATTTGGACGTAGAGCTTAATTAACCGTGTCTTTATCAGAAATAAAGACACTCGTTAAACGTTAATACGGAATCCACCATGAAATTGAGTAATTTCAATTTTCAATGGATAAAAACTTACCGTTTGTACCAGAAAAAATATCGCATTCCAAAAAATTTTTTCAAGGGCTATAGATATAATTAGTTAACTGTAACACCAAACACTATTTCGAGGGTCTCAATGGGGTGGTAGCTTTTACGGTTATCGGCTAAAATTTTGGCTCTTTTACGGCTATCGGTTAATTTTTTCCAGTTACGGTTATCAACAAAGTTAAAAATTAATTTCTTTTGTTTCAAGGTGTTAAATATCAATAAACCTGTATTTTTTGTATCTTTAAAGCAAAATAAAGGTCTTAGGATCATCTCGGGATGAAATAAGTCGTTCTTTTGAAAAATTTTAACATTTGATAGTATTCCACTTCTAATATTATTTTACACATACAAATGTTAATAGTCAATTTAAAAATAATCTTTGTGAAAAAGCGAAAGCAGAAACGCAAACGCCCAACTCAAGGCCGGGACGCGTCATTCATTCATAACATAAATGGCCGTTTTCACACTAGAGGCGGATTATTCGGGTGAGACGGATTATCCCTTTGATAATTCGCGTCAGATGGGTATTACGTCTTAATTTGAAAATGGGATGGTTTAAATTTTGAATCAGAACAATCTGCCTGGCTTTCTCCGTCAATTTTGACGGACAATTTAATTGAAGATGGATTATCCATTTCAGATAGCCTGTGTACAGCCGCCCCCTCCCCTCAGAGGGAGGAAGGGAGAAGGAGTGTCTGTGGGGGAACGAGTGACTGTACACAGGCTAGTCTCAGATGGATAATCCATTTCTAGCTCTAGTGTGAAAACGGCCAATGTAAAACAATTCCCGTGTCCAGTGTTTTTAATGATAGCGAAGGACTGTACAGAACGACTGTCTGCCGTTGCCTTGCCTTTTCATTATTCCGCGCGGCTGATGCGTTTCGGGTCACGTGGCCCGAGGGAGTTTTTTTTCTCAGATACCCCACCGACTTGCCTTGACCGAGATTGCGTGGGAAGACGCCGTAGCGTCAAACAGTGACATCTCTGCGTTTTGCTAGTATTTGGAGGGCACGACCTCCTGAAAATCTCAAAAAAATATTAATCCTCAGCAAGAAGCCAGATTTTCGCCATGGAAAAAAATTAGTTCCCCGAGAGAGCGGCGGTGGAAATGGAGCCTAGGTCTAAGTCAACACCTAAAAGCTAGGCGCTTGGCCTAACGTGCGTACGCAGTCAAAGTAGCCGGGAAAATAAAAACGCAACCATAAGTGGGTTTAGCACCTTCTTTAAAACTAACAAATCTAGGGAACAATTACTTTTACGGTTACCTCTTTCTTACCCTATTTACGGCTAACGGTTAAATTTTTTCAATTTTTACGGCTATCGACTAAATTTTTGGCCGTTTTACGCCTATCGGTTAACCCCATTGAGACCCTCTATTTCTCGTAGGAGCCCCAGAAAATAAATGTCAAATTTCACAAGAATTGTGAAAACACAGGTAATATTCTGAAAATGTGATGTATGAGATCTCATTTTGTGAAATTTGACATTCATTTTCTCGAGCTCTTATAAGAAATTTTCTTTGGTATTAATTCTTTGGTGCTGTGACGTTTGAAACTCCTTTATAAGTTTAGACAAAAGTCGTTATCTTTCTAATGCGCCGAAAAGTTTTAATGACTTGATGCGTCTGCCGTAAGCTTGGTCCATTAACGTAATTTAAACCATTCATAACACATGAATTACGAAGTTTAAAAGCCAGCTTCAATGAAGTACATTTTTCGCTACGGTCAATCATAATTACGATCACAAGCAACGAACCCACAGACCATGGCCTTTTCGATTTTAATTCATTGAAGTAAACTTCTCTTGATAAGTTGATTGACGGCAGCAAACTTGGCGTGTTATTGACAGCCACAGTAACCTTGCCAATGGTCCATTTCACTGACACCTGTGCATCCACGGTGGTTATAACTTTGTTTTTATTAATAAACAGTTATAATAAAGTTCAGCTATAACGCCCGCTCTGATTGGTTGAAAAAGGTTGCTTTATGAGTGTTTAAAACACGGAGTTAAAGCTGTCACATCACAGTAGAAAGTAATGCGTGGGTAATTTACCCACGTTCGATATATTAAACTTCTAACTTGACTCCGAGGCTTTCCTGTCATTTTTTTGGTGTGGTTTTCTTTGTGTTCAAGTTTCTTCTGGTAATTGCGAGACAATGGAGACGTGAAAAATTTGCAATTTTGACCCTAAAGCCTCCGAGTCATGTTAGAATTTTACTATATCGAACGTGGGCTATTAAAAGCAGTTAATAATTTATATCTAATTGTTTTTGCTAGAACAAAAGACGAAGGAAGTTGCAATTATTTTGAATAATATGTGGGTTTTATTACTATTTAAATCATATTCATGCATGTAGTCTGGATGAATTAATCGTTGCGCCGATGAAAAAGGGAGCAAGCAAAAGCTTTAACTTTGGAACGGTGAGTTTTCCTTTAATAAACGCATAAAAACCTAGGGTAAAAATTCACAGTTAGCTAATATGCAAGAACGGTTGAACCTCTATTCATGAAGCGGCCACCCTTGGTGTAACGGTAAGTTGCCGCTTGTAGGGACGTAGCGTAAGATTTTGAGGGTGTAGGCACGCGGGGAAGAAAAGTTGCAGGGTAGAAGGCGGCCTTATCGTTTTTTTCGGGGGGGGGGGGGGGGTGGGGAGGGAAGGGCTGGGTCTAGGAGCATGCTCCCTCAGAAAAAAAATTTCAATCAAGGGTCTCTGAAAAGCCATTTTCAACCTTTTCCGCATGTTATTTTCAGTAAATTAATACGCAGGAAAATGCAGTATAGTTTGTTGTTTATTTTACCCATCTCTAGTGTTGCCGGTAAGGTACAGTAGTGTTTACGAGAAAAAAAAGTCCATTGACGCCATCAGGATTATGGAACAATTAAATGTAAAAACATAACTGTGGTCGCCAATATAGTGCGAAAAATGTATCAGTCATCCCCATTTAATGATGAAAAAAGGCTTTTTCAGGAACAAAAAATACATAGTTTTTCCATATGTCAGCTGTACCTGTCCGGACAGGCGTACGTGCTTTTATGGACGCTACGCTCCTAGGCTCGATGGAGATTGGTTGCTAATTATAGAACTTCATCAAAATTAGCCAAACCATTAGCAGAAACCTCACTTTATTCTGAAACGTAACAAACACTTTTAGAGGACTTACAGGTTTCTTACAACTTCCGCACAAGAGACAGGCTATCTTACTGATCAAGACTAGAGTATTGTAACGAAAAAGCGAGTCTCGTCAAAGTCGTAGTGAGCTTCTGCCAACTTTTCGCTTATTTGGGTATTTACAAATTAACGCCCCACCTTCGTTTCGGCGCTTGATATAAAGAGATATCAAAACCATAGCGCTTGAGAAATAAGACCTCGACCAACTCGTGAAAACTAAAGTTTCAATGTAGGGAAACTCTTGGAACCGAGTTCATATAATAGTTTGGGGTGTTCACATTTCATATTGAATTGAGCATACCTAGCACACCGCCCACTTAATTCTCCCTATATTCCCCTCAGTGTTTTACCCGTAGTTTAAATAAGCGCCGCTCTCGTATAAGCGCCGTACCTGTAACAGGGAAAATGAAATAAGCGCTGCGGTGTTTAATCGATCATTCGCATCATCATGTCTGTCCTCAGTAAAACGGGACAGTGATTTCTGCGGAGGATCGAGGCCAAAGAGTACCGGACGAGTGAATTTGCGACCGGCTGAAAACATTACACCGGACACTTCGTTCATACGGGACTTTAAACTGCTAGATGTATGATTTCTTTGTACTGTTAAGGTAGTTCCGTTTGAACAGATAACCTTAACGCGTAAACTTCAACCGGTTGAAAAACTCGTCCGACGTACATTGTGAACACAATTCTACAATTATTTTGGGACTTTCATTACTGGCCGCTTAATTGGTGGCCGTTTA
>NC_133203.1:15061728-15146728 GCF_958299795.1 Porites lutea | reverse complement strand
AAAAATGCAGAATGCTGAATTCTCTCTGAACAACATTCAACAAAAGTTTGCGGCCCTCTCCGGAAATCAGATACCGATTAATTTTTAGTGTTTAACTGGTCTAAAAATAACTTACACATTTCACATGTCCCAATCAAGGGCGAGACTGGGCGTTACCCTCTCTGTCCGATTTTCTCTCTTGTCAACTATGTCAACTATAGCTCTTTTGTTGTATAAAAGAGAGGAGAGGAACGTTTTAGAAATGTGCCGGAAGAAACGGCCAAAACAAGAGGTTGGAGAGAAAAATGACTCTTCAAATAAGGGAGGAGGGGGAAGTAACCTGGAATTTGAAAACTGAGAAAACAAGTTTTGTTTAGTTTAATTACTAATTAAGTTTTAAGGTATTTTCTTGTTTTTTGTGGTTGTTGTACGCTCTTAGTTTTTTACTGCAAGTTTTGCCCCTTTGAGCTACGTAATTGCTGCGGTATACTGCAAATAAAGGTTCAGCGATGAGGGAGAGGTTGTACATACTAGGTTTTATTAACACTATACCGGATAGCCACGAAAATCATACCGGATAGTGCTTCTGTTGACACAAAAGAACGATTGTGGCGGCGTGATTTCGATGACGGAACGAAACTGCGCCACGCCGATCTCTAAAGTGGAGATCAGAGTCACATATATCGGATAGGTGTTCATACTTTACCGGAAAGATTTTCTTGTCGGCTTACTTATGGCTGCTTTTGTTTGCCATATTTTAATGTATTATTTAGCAATCCTATTGAGATGAAATACTCCGTGGACGTTTTTGAAGGTGTTCAAATCACTTACAGCAAGTGTTTTAAAACACTAAATAAACTATTCAGCTTATCCTTTCTTGAGGTTTTTAATCAGCATAAAATCTGCTTCATTTACAAGCAATTTCCGAGTTCCAAAAGTTCTCACTTTCCAAGCTAGCGGGGCTAAGTTCAAACTTCTTTTTGCGACAATGAGTTTCATTTGCATGAGAATAAAAAAGTAATTTTTATCAAAATCATTTCACTTTGAGACAGAAGTTTGGGGCAATTCGGAAATTGCCTATAAATCTTGTACATTTATATTCAGAATTACTTGTTATCAAAGCTCTTGTTGTTATACACGGTTTCAGTGTAAATTACGTCTTTTTTACCTTCTGAAGCAATGCTACGTATATAGACTGGGAAACAGTCGGGTTTGTTTTGTCATAATCGGTTTTGCAAAGACGCGAAGGAGCGGCGTGAGATTTTCGCGAAACGCGCTAGAGCCTCACACCCCCTTAGGCCCAGTCTCAGTATCCGTTTTCATCCTCTCGCTCCAGTCTTTTCGTTTAACCGCTCGCGCGCGCATCTTAACCTCGGCAAAAATACGAGATGTTTTTGCAGTCTAATACGTATGTGGCATTGATAAAATATAACAGAGTATGTAAAATGAAGCCAAGATCATGTTGTTTTGTATACCTTAACATCTACTTTACAGGGCTTGTTAACTGTTGCTAGACTTTCTAACATTTTTGTGTCAGTAAAGTAAACCTACTATTTGAATATGATTTTACCTGTGGTGTTATCTATGAGCATGACTTTTTAATAGTTTAGATCACAGGGAAAGAAGAGAATATTATGAATTGGGAATAAGACACTTACACTGTAGTTTGTCGGGTAACTCTTAAAAGCGCGTAGATTTTCGTCAATTCTAAGACTATTACTCCTTTATTGTCATGAAAGATATTATTCATCGTTGTGTGGTGTATAAAGGGTCCATTTTTGTCATTTCTCTTGCTCTATTGCTTGATCATATGATTAAAAATGCTAGTTGGAGAGAATACAGCAGTACTGCTATATGATATTTCTGGAACCTTTCTCTTTAATCTCTGAGTTTAAACCGAGAAAAGTCTATAAGATCACCTCCAGCCTTCCCCTTCAACAGTTTTAAACATGTTAAAAGCCTCAGTTAAAAATTGTGCATCACTTTAACCACAGGCTACCCAATATAAAACATTGAACAATTCGTAGTAATGAGCAACGAACCACAAAGGAACGACAATTTTAAACAAACTGAGCCAGAACCATTTCATCCCATAACAGACCACGGCCCGTCCTAACCTTGTACGTAAATTACTTCTTTTCACTATTTGACCTTTACACACTACCAACAGTCCGACCTTCCGTAAGCGACCACCCAAAATGCCACAACTCGCGGAAGGTATTCACTTACGGGAAAAGAACCACGAAGGGTCTTTCCCAAGAAGATGTCCGGACACATCTGCTTTATGGGAGCTACGATATGCGTAGTCGCATGTTTTTGCTTAAGTTCTTCGTATATTCTAAATAGCAAAGTACACACGGTGAACATAGACGTCAGACAATGCGTGAGGTGATAGTTTACATGAGGTTAAAAACAGTGGATAATCATTAAAATGACAGCCCCAAAAAGCGGGGCATGATCGCTTACAGGAGGTGGTCGTATACGAGAGATTCCAACTGTAAGGCTTTGACTGGGAAAAATTTGGTGCTGTGGATAGGTGGTCGCTTATGGGAGGTGGTCGCTTACGAGAGCTGGTCGCACATACAGGTTCATCTATAGTTACCACATGTGCTCTCACACAGCCGAACAGTATTTTTTGCTTTAGTCAGTATGGTAAACTGGATAGTCCAAACTTATAAGTGCACAATAATGCACACAAGGCTAAATAAGAAGCGACCACCATTTTTGTTCCAGAAAAAAAAGGAAACAGGGATGTTCTAAATTAAATATCCCCATGCCAGTATGGATAAATTTTTAAGTGCTGTGACGCTTGAAACTCCTTAATTTAGGCAAAAGTCGTTATCTGTCTTATGCATCGACAAGTTTAAAGGACTTGATGCGTAACCAGTAAGCTCCAGTAATGTGAAAGAGATTCTAGATAATTTAAATCCACGAAAGGCGGTTGGCGCCGACGGCATTTCACCGCGTCTTTTGAGGCTCTCGGCACTAGTCATGGCCGAGGAGATTACACGCTTGATCAACTTTTTGATTGCTAATCGCTCTTGGCCAGACAAATGGAAGTGCGACAATTTGACACCAGCGTTCAAGAAGGATGGGGGGGAGGACACGCGAAAAGAGACTATCGCCCTGTTTCGGTCCTTACGGCTTTGTCAAAGGTCTATGAGAAAGTTATGTACGATCAACTTTATAACACTTTCTGTCGCCACTTGTCACAAAACCTCTCTGGATTTCTAAAGAACCATTCGTGTTGCACCGCTCTTCTGAAAATGACCGAGGATTGGAGAAGGAGCCTTGACAACAGGAGTCAGCCATGGCCGTGGCCGTTGATTTATTAAAGGCTTTTGACTCTATTAATCACAATCTTCTGTTGGCAAAGTTGAAAGCCTACGGTCTCTCTCAATCGGCCATGAGTTTGATGTCATCCTATCTACTGGGTCGTAAACAGAGGGTTTGTTTGCACGGTGTGTGCTCAAGTTATTCAGAGTTGAGGGCCAGGCTTCCACAGGGGTCCCTCCTCGGGCCACTTTTGTTTAATATATTCATTAATGACTGAATAATGCGGTCCCGGACGTGTCTTTGAGATTATACGCTGATGACACGACTCTGTATGCATCAGATGTCTCTCACATTGCCCTGCAATTTGTTGTGAGCCGGGGTCTCAGCCGCCTGTCAGAGTGGTTCAATGCAAACTATTGGTTGATAAACAATGCCAAGACGCAAGCCCTTCCGATCGGTCCCTTTAAGTACGATTTTGACTTAACTTTGAATGGTTCTGGCGTTACTAAACTTCCCTCGATCAGAATCTTGGGCGTGGAACTTGATAGCATGTTAAATTTTATAGAGCATATTTCTCAGCTAAAAAAGGCGTATGCGAAGACTGGCGCACTTAGGAGAATTAGGCATTTTGTACCTATGGATGTTACGTTATGCTAGCATTATACGTCTTTCATTTTGCCACATCTAGAATATTGTAGTCCCCTCCTGTTCGGGGTGGGGAAAGTCCAGGCCAATAAAATTGAAGACGCCAATCATTATATATTAAGGACTCTGAAAGGGCACGGGAAATCATTGTCCTACCAAGAACTCTTGGATATATGTAAGTTGAACACTTTAGAGTGTAGGAAAGAGCGGCAATCACTGATCCTATTATTTAAATGCATTCGGAATATAGGGCCGAATACTTAAGAGACTTTTTTAGCATAAGAGAGACGTCCTACAATTTAAGAGGAAGTGGTGTTAATCTTTGCGTTCCCAGATTTAACCTTAATTTCATGAGGAACTCTTTTACATACAAGTGCGCTCAACTATGAAACAAACTTCCAAAAGATGTCAAGCTGGCCGATAATGTTAATATTTTCAAGTCTAAGCTAAGGTCGACTCAGCTGTAACTTTTTATATTTTTAATTAATTAATTTTTTTGGAATGTTTATAATTTTTTATATTCATGTGTACATAGATTATAGATTGTATGTATATATATTGTTATTATTATTATTATTATTATTATTATTATTTTTAACACTAGATTTTTATTATAACTGTAGTTTTAATGCACGTGCTTATTTTGAACGAGCACTTGGCTCTTAGGCGTTTACGTGGGTAAATAAATATTGATTGATTGATTGTCTGTCGCAGGCTTGGTCCCATTAGGGTAATTTAAAACCATCTATCACACACGAAAAATGCAGTTGAAAAACCAAGTTCAATGAATCACGTTTGTCGCTAGTACCGTGAATCATAATTACGATCACAACCAACGAACTTTGAAACATGAAAACTCACAAAATGAATTGAAACACTTATCACACATCACAAACCATGGCCTTTTCGATTTTAATTCAATGAAGTACGCTTCTCTTGCTAAGTTGATTGACGACAGCAGAGAACGCAAACGTTAGTTGGCTTTTGAACTTGGCGTGCTATTGAAAGTCACAGTAAACTTGCCAATGTTCCGTTTCACTCACACCACCTGTGTTTCCACAGTTGCTGTAACTTTGTTTCTATTAATAAACAATAATAAGGAAGTCCAGCTATAACACGCTTTCTGATTGGTTGAAAAAACGTTCTTTATGAGAGTATAAAAACGGAGCTAATTGAAGCTGTCACATCATCTGCCAATATGTTGTTTTGAAAATTAGAAAGGATGCGTGGGGAATTTAAAGGATTCTTTATCATGAAACAAATAAACAAGCCTTGACTGAGCTCTGTTTGACCGGCTACGTCTCGTGTTTAGCCCTACACTTGTTCCGTGCTGTAGCTGCTTTCTGCGTGCTTCAGTTACAACAGAACAGAGAAGAGACAGGGCTTCTTTATTTGTTAATTAAAAAGCAGTTAATAATTTATGTTTCCAGTTTTTGCTAGAACGAAAAACTCAAGGAAGCTGCAATTATCTTGAATAACACGTTGATTTTGTTAATATTTAAATGAAGTTTGCAAGTTGTATAATTATTAAGACTATACTCATTATATACGCCGTTCATATTATAAAAATTGTATTCTGGATAAATTAATCGTTGTGTCGCTTAAAAAGGGAGCAAGCATTAGCTTTAACCTTTGTAATGTATTCCTTTATTAAACGCGGAAAACTCCACGTTTAGAGATTCACAGTAAGCTAATATGCAAGCACAGTTTGACCATGAACCTTTATTAAGCGGCTGTACCCTTGGGGCAAAGCTAAGTAGCCGCTTAATGGAGGTTGACAGCTGAATAGAGGATCGTCCGAAATTTCCTAAATCTTTAGCATAAAATTCCCTTTATTCTGAAACAAAAACCTTTAGAGGTTTCTGACAACTTCCACTTCCTTAGTACGGTTAAAGTTGTTTCGTGTGAACAGATCACCAAAACGCGTGAACTTCAACCGGTCCAAACATTCGTCCGCTAGGCACTTGTGAAGATAATTCTACAATTATTTTGGGACTTTGATCGCTGGCCTTAACGTCAGTCCAGAGATTAAATCCGTTGTTAACGTGACCAAACATTTTTCAGCTCTCTTCCTTCAAGACAGCAAATCAGCTCAGTATTTGCTGGAAAGGTAAGCGCTATGTTAGGAGTCATTGTGTGAAAAAACAGTAATAAGCCTTTAAAACCATTTAACATTTCCCAGTAAACAGCAAAGCCCTCGTATCGCGAAGTTTTTTTTCATCTTGCTAGTAGTCACCGCTGTACAGTTAAACATGGCTGAATTTTGTCTTTCTTTCAAGCCCGAAGCTTAGATACGCAATACCTTGTAGAAAGAAGATTTTGAAAAGCTATAGTTTCAGGGCGGATCCAGGATTTTTCTTAGCAGGGCGTACACCAATGAAGAATTGCCATTTTAACTATAAAGAATTGGCTCACGTTCTTAAACTTCAACTTGTTTAATCAGAACATAGTGAACTCACAAGCGGCCATGACAGTAAACTGTGACAAAGCGAGCCCGAGCGCGCACATGTAAATACTAAAATCTGATTGGATAATGCAATATCGTCACACCCTTCCTTGTTTACAAAGAAAGTGTACAAACTAGATATAACATAACAGAAACAAACAACTAGCCAAGCAATAAAAAGATGATGTCACTGAACGCTCTAAACACTGTGTCTTTCAAACAATGTCTTAGTTAAAAGCTTAAACAAAGTCACTTGGATACAACAAAGTCTTTCAAATGGCTAGGTGGTCTGGAGGTCCGACCACTGCGAGTAACTGGCAAACCAACTGGCTTTACAGGCGTAGACGGCGTTGAAACATCTGCAGGATTTAGACTTGTGTTGGGTTTCTCTGCAGCAGCAGCCTCTTTAGGAGGTGGAAATTCCTGTGAAGTTCCTGGCACTGGCTCGTTAGGGGGGAGTGGGGCAGTGAACGTTTTCTCTGGCATACTGAGAGACAGGTTCGCTACTAGAACGTACTGGCTCTTTGCTGCTTCTGAGGTGTCTCCTGTTTCTTCTGAAAACTCGCCCATCGTCAGTTATCACATCATAAGACCTCACATCAACTTGCTTTTCTACTCGTGCCTTGTACCATCGGCCAGATCTATCTGTTGGCTTCACACGCACAACTTCTCCATTGTTTAAGGGTGGTAGTTCTTTAGCACTGATATTGTAGTATTTCGCTTGCAGCTGTTTCCTCTTGAAGAGTTTTCCTGGGACATCTTCCACTATTTTGGGCTTCAATAGTTCACTGGTAGTTGGTATCAGTGTTCTAGTCCGCCGCCCGAGCATCCTTTGTGCAGGGGAACTCTGTAGGCCTTCAGAGGGCGTGTTTCTCCACTCTAGTAAGGCTAGGTAGATGTCTGATCTTGCAGCTTTAGATTTCTTCAATAAACTCTTGGCGGTCTTGATGGCGTTTTCTACTTTCCCGTTACTCTGCGGGTAATGGGGAGAACTGGTAACATGTTCCATGTCATAATTGCTTGCAAATTGCTGAAACTCATAGGAGTTGAATGGTGGGCCATTGTAACTCATCAGCTTACTGGGGATTCCATGCCTTGAGAAGTGTCTCTTTAGGGTATGGATGACTTCGCTGGCAGTTTTGTCTTTGAGGGGGTCGATCTCAAAGTAGCTTGAATAGTAATCCACAGTACAGAGGTAGTCTCTATTGTCAAAGTGAAAGATGTCGGAACCAACTGTTTCCCAGGGGCGGCTTGAGATCTTGTGTGAGATCAGTGGTTCTTTGGGCTGTTCTTTCTTGTAGCTGGCGCAAACTTCACACTTGGAGATGTAATCTTTAATTTCAGCTGGCATGCCAGGCCAATAGACAATTTCTCTAGCCCTGCGAAGACAGCTTTCAATACCTGTGTGTGCACCATGTAGACGCTCACGGATCTTAGGTCTGAGGCTTGATGGAATCAGGCATCGAAGACCTTTGAAGAGAACTCCATCCTGGGCTGTCAGTTCATCCCGGACGTCAAAGTAGGGGTGAAGTTCTATTGGCAGATCATCTTTCTTCTCTGGCCAACCCTTTAAGATAACTTGAGTGAGGGACTGTAGGACAGGATCTTCAGCTGTTTCTTGCTGGATCTCTAAAAAGCTGTGGTTCTGAGATAGCTAGGAAATCGACAGCATGGATTCGCTCGGCCTCTTTTTCAGTAGAGGAGCGGTCTGTGGTTGGCAGGTAAGCACGGGACAAAGTATCTGCTAGATACATTTCAGGACCTGGCTTGTAACGAATCTCAACATCGTACTGTTGTAGTCTCAGGAGTAGGCGCTGGAGTCGTTTCGGTGCTGATGCTAGTGGTTTCTTGCAAATAGTCTCCAATGGCTTATGGTCAGACCAAAGAACAACTCTTCTACCATAGACAAAGTGATGGTTACGCTCCACTCCAAATACTTGGGCTAATAGTTCTTTCTCTATTTGAGAATAGTTCTTCTCACTGGCTGTGAGAGCTCTACTTGAGTATGATACAGGTTGCCCATTCTGCATCAACACAAATCCTATACCACTGGAAGATGCATCTCCCTGACCTTCCACAGGTTCAGCAGAATTGAAATATCTCAGGACTGGAGCTGAAGTGACAGCATGCTTGATACTTTGAAATGCTTCTTCTTGTACTGCTGACCAACTCCATTCAACGTCCTTGTGAGTTAATCTTCTCAGTGGCTCACAAAGTTCTGAGAGCTTGCTTAGGAACTTGGACAGGTAGTTCACTAGGCCTACCAGTCTTCTAACTGCAGCTACATCGTTTGGTCTTTCCATTTTCAGTATGGCATCAACTTTCCTTGGGTCGGGTTTCACTCCTTCAGGTGTAAGGACATGACCAATAAAGGGCGTTTCTGAACACTTCAGTTGTAGCTTCTCTCGGTTAAGCTTCAAATTTCGCTCTCTGCACCTGTCTAACAGCTTCAGTAAATTGGCATCATGATCTTTCACAGCTTCATCAATGCTTGCACCACGGCTGTAATAAGGATGTCATCTGCAATCTTGTAATTCCATTCAGGCCCTCTAAATTCTGATCCAGTTTTCTTTGGAAGTATTCAGGTGCAGGAGAAATTCCAAAAGGCATTCGCAAATATCGGTACCGGCCCCAAGGGGTTTGGAATGTAGTCAGCTTGCTGGATTCTTCATCTAACTGTATCTGCAAGAAGCCATCTTTAAGGTCCGCTTTTGAAAACACTTTAACATTGGTTAACTCAGGGAGTATGTCTTCAATGACTGGAAGCGGATAGTGACTTCTTTTCAGGGCTTTATTGAGATGCTGAGGGTCAATGCATACTCTAAGCTTCCCGTTAGGTTTCTCTGTAACAACTAGACTAGACACCCAGTCGGTTGGTTCTTCTTCCTTGACTATAACACTTGCTTTCTCCAGGCGAGTCAACTCATCTTTTAACCTATTCTTCAATGTTAGAGGCACACGACGAGGAGGCATAATTGCAGGTGCAACAGTCATATCTACTTCCAGGTGAAGAGCTCCTTCCATACATCCTAAGCCTTTGAATACGTCACTGTAAGAAGCAGTAACTTCCTCCATGGTTAGACCTTGACAGTCAGTTTTAACCACAGTTTCATTAACATTTACGATGTTTTCATGCTGAACGGTGATCAGTCCCATCTCCTGTGCTGATGTAGAACCAAGGAGTGGAGTGTAATCTTCATCAATGACCACAAACTGAACACAGTACTTCTTCAGAGTTTTCGGGTTACGCAACTGGATTTTTGCCACACCCAGTACCTTCAGACTAGCTTTAGAGTAGGTGGTTAATTTTACTTCGGTTGTGTCAACCACAGTATCTTTTGGCAGAAATTTACGAGGTAACACATTGCACGAGGCTCCTGAATCGACTTGCATCTTCACTAAGACATCTTCAATTTCGATGTGTGCAAATATTTTACTCTTGAATTCCGACATTTCCACAGTATTGACAGCGTTTTGAGAGGACACAGAAAAAATTTCTTCTTCAGACGAGTAACTTGCGTCATCGCTGTCGGCAAGCTGATGGACCTTTCTGTGCTTGGATTTCTGAGAAGGCTTCTTGGAATCGCGGGATTTCTTTCCACATTTTACAGAGAAGTGATTAGGTTTTCCGCAGGAAGAACAAATTTGACCATACGCGGGACATTTCGCTCTATTACGCTCATGCTGACGGCCACAAAACTTGCATTCCTCGACGAGCTGATCTTTAGGAGATTTCTTCTTTTCCTTGCGCGAATTTGGTTTTTTAGGCTCTGCTTTCGCGACCAAATCAACCTCACTCGATTGTTGGCTCGGTGCCATTTCTTTGAGCTGTGCCGACGTAGCTTCCGCGGCTCGGCAGATATCCACACATTTTGACAGAGTAAGACCAGATTCTTGCAGTAATTTCCTCCTAACAGCATTTTCTCGGACTCCACACACACTTCTGTCGCGGATAAGATGGTCTTTCAAGGTTCCAAAATCGCAAGTTTCGGCGAGAGCTCGCAAAGCTGTCACGTACGTATCGATGGATTCTGTTTGTTCTTGAGAACGGTTATTGAATTTGTATCTCTCGTAAATTATATTGGTTTTGCCAATGCAATGCGTCTCCCACAATTCCAGGACCTTGGTTATGTCGGATTTCTCCTCTTCACTTCTAAAAGGTAGACCATTATGGATTTCGAGGGCTTCTTTACCAATGCAGGTGATAAACGTTGCAACGCGAAGGCGGCTCGTTTTACTTCGAAGGTCGGTCACCTCTTCGTAAGCATCCCATACTTGTCGCCATTGCTTCCACTCTTTCGACAGTTTCCCACTGTGTATTTCCAGTTTCGGCGGTAAAGATACATTGCACATAAATGAAGAAGCCATAATACTTGCAGAAGGTGCGGTAGCGGACGCGGTAGCGCCTGAATTCGCATCACCATCACTCGGTATATTTGACTAGGTTTCGACGACTTCAATGTGTTAAGCTGCGAATTTATCAATGAAAACTTGCTTGTCTTGACAAAACGCGGTTCTGGCCGTTTACTTCTGACACCATATAAAGAATTGGCTCACGTTCTTAAACTTCAACTTGTTTAATCAGAACATAGTGAACTCACAAGCGACCATGACAGTAAACTGTGACAAAGCGAGCACGAGCGCGCACATGTAAATACTAAAATCTGATTGGATAATGCAATATCGTCACATTAACTACCATTTTTATGGCCTTTAACAGAAATTCTTCAACCTCGTCTCATGCTTTACTTCAACACCAATAAACCCCAAGTTTTTTTTTCATCCCAGAAAACCAATCTTATTAGAAAGCCGCAGGTCACCCCAGGGGAGGGTGCGCACCCCCTCCCTTCTTCCCCTAGATCCACCCCTCAGTTTTTTGTTCTTTTGTAACTAGAAATTTTAAAAATATTTTCCTTTGTTTTATGTTCTGAATCATAACAGAAATAGGAAAGGATAGGTAAAAAAATACCAAGTAACAAGCCAAACATTTGCAATGGGTTAAAACAAGAAAGGATGTTACAACATGTTTTGAAAAACAAATGTTCTTTTTTGCTTCAAAGGACCTACCCTTTATACGGAAAACATAATTAATAATAACTGTGGTTAAAAGCCCTTAGATGATTACAGGAAGTGAACAGAAAGCAGCTGTTGACATGAGTGGGTAGCAGTCGCGTAAGAAAGTTAGGGCGCAAATAATAGCGATACCAGCGATGAAGGGGAAAGCGCGTGCATTCCTTACCTAGTTCTCCGCACAGGCTGAGAAATGTAATAAACGATTTTGTTCGTTCTTCTGAGGTCATAAAAAGGGAAGTTTATATTGACAAAAATTTTAACTCAGCAATCATTTTTTGTGAAAGTTTTGGCAAAATCTAATGAAAAAAGTATCTTGTATACTTGTGGTTGTCAGAAAAACATTTATTTTTTATTTTTTTTTATTTTTTTTGGCCTCAGTTTTCAGTCAACCTATTCATCTTTATCTCCCCTCAACAGCTGCTTTTGATTTTTTTCTTTCCACAGGTGAAAGCAAGGGTTTTATTGCAGCGTTAACAAAAGTATCAAGAAATTTACGTTAAGGTGAGCACTCTATCGAAGAATTGATATTTAAGAAGTCGACTTCAGCCCTCTTAATTCATCTCCTAACTTTCCTTTTTCACTACTAACCAAACTTGATTCGATTTCTTTCTGAAGGGAGGAGAAAAGAGAATTGAAAGGAAACAATGATCTCCATGGCGATCTCTTCAGCCGAGTGCAGCACATGGTTGGCTGTATCCCTTAGTATAGCGGTTGCTGTAGTTGCAGTGAACCTCCTATCAATTATTATTTTTGTAAAGAACAGTAATCTTCGCACTCGTTCCATGTACTTGGTCATAAACTTGACCGTGGCTGATATGTTTGTTGGAGGAATTTCCACTATCAGTATAATAGTATTAGTTTTTCTCCGCAACGATTGCGAAGCTAGAAATGTGTTTTTCACCTCTATTTTTAAGCAGGAATGGCAACCTATCTTGCTTGTGCTTTTCATGATCGACATCTGGCTTTCTCTCATCTCTGAAGCAGGTATTGCAGCAATTTCTTTAGATCGAATGTATGCGACATTTCGTCCACTCAGGCATCGCAACATCAAAAAATGGGCCTACGGGGTAACAATTGCGGGCGTCTGGATTTTAACTGCGTTGATATTAATTCCCTTTCCGTTAATAATTCGGTATGGGGACTGGCTACAGCAACAGTGGCAATTGCTATTTCCTTTCTATTTATGGCTCTCATGTTGTTGCCTTTGCCTTGTTGTTATCTGTGTTTCGTACACCTCCATTGCTTTAAAATTTTGGTGTAGAAACCGTCCTCCGTCACATGGTGCTGCCAATAGACAAAGAAAACTGACTGTCACATTATTTATAATGACCATTGTATCTTTGCTGTTGTGGTTACCATATATTACATTGACTTTTCTTTCTTTGAATGTTATACACAGTCTTTCTTTCCCGACATTTTTACGTTTGAAATTGTATTTTATCCTTCTATACCACACAAACTCGCTTGTTAATCCCATTATTTACACAATCAGAATGCCAGAGTTCAGAAGAGCTCTCCTAATACTATTTAAACGTCGACAAAGAGAAAATGCTGTTATTCCTCTTCAAGCCCGTTAATTTACCATATCTAACACTTTATTGTAAGTTGAAATGATGACCAGTCAACTATGTCAACTTTTGCTCTTTTGTTGAATGAAAAAAACTTTTGAAAATAGTAGTTTAATGCATAGTACTATTACTATACTTTATATCGATAGAGCGATTTTCCTATGACCTTGACCGAAAAATGGTTTCGGTAAGTATTTCGTTATTGGTCTTATCAGCCAATGAATATATGAAAAGATCAAAACATGGACTCTTCGTTTTCCCGCCAAAGAAAACCCTTATATGTAGAAGACATTGTGCGATTGGCCAATCATGTTGCAGTATGACGTCAAAGCGAAGTATCAATTGATTTCTGGAAAGTTCTCGGGCATGAAGGTTTAATTTCACCCGAATGTTTGCTTAACCAACCAAAAGCCACTTGCGTTTGTATCAGTTCGATAAACCAGTCAGATCGCTCTATTTCCTTTCGTAAGTTGTCTCTGTTTTGTTCGCGCGTTTTCATTTCAAGGTCATACGAAAATCTCTCTAAAAACACTGTAAATACAGAAGCTGTTGCTCATTTAAAGGGGCTACCTCACGCTATTTGCTACTATCTTTTAAAAATGGATAAACTGTCTCTTCGTATCAATTGATTTCCAAAAACAATGGTCCAGTTTTGTTTTATTTTTTTTTAATGACATATTTGGGAATTGAAAACGTTTCTTGTTGTTGTTGCAAAGGGTTGGCAAGGATGAGCCAACGTTTTTAAGTTTTAATGCTATCCATGCATAAAAATTATTATGGTTAGTCGGCTCCCTGACGAAATTTGTTTGATATCTTCTTTATAACTCTACAGGAACATTTTTGTGTATGGCTAAAGGCACTAAGTAATGAGCTGGTCAGCAAAGATTTCACCTAAAACAGCAATATTCCCATGTCATAGCTCCTTTAACCAATTAAAAAACCCATTAAATATTAACTCGTTAATATTCAGTAGGCGTGAGTAATGTCCAATGAACTTAAGGAATTGTCCAATAGAATTGACACTCTCCTCGAGCATTTTTTTCCCTCCTTTACGATTATTATGAAACTTAGCTGCTGAAATTTCCTTCATTTGGATAGTCATATTGGGAAGGCAGATAGACGATTAAACTTTGTAACCCGAGGGGTACTCCCTATAACGGCCTATACCGGGAGGCTCCGCCCGGAAGGGGTACTATTTTCAGTCTTCATGCATATAAAAGGGTAGGGATTTCACTTGTTGAAGTATATGAAAGGGGCGGGAGAGGAAAAAAAACGGCTAACAGAGGAATTTCATGGCTGGGAAATGGTCTTAAAGACATCCTAGTTTAGCGATTTATTCATATTTAAAAGATAGTGCATTTACAGCAGTTAAAGGGATACAGTGTTAACTAGGTATGTGAACCGCATATCATTTTCCAATAGAAGGTATATGCGAGGGGTACCAGTTTCTGTCAAAAATGGTATATAAAAGGGTAAGGGGCTGGACCGCAGGGTGGGTTCCCCACATTAAACTCCTATTTTCGGGGGGCTGTGTACTTCCGTTGTTCAATGTATTTTCATAATATTTGACCAATGCAGCCTTTGTTATTTTGGTTTCTTTTGTTTTCCATTTTGCAATGCATTATTTATCAATCCTATTGAAATGAAATACTAAGGGGACGTTTTTGAAGCTCTTTATTCAAATCACTCACAGCGCGTGTTTTAAGCATTACATACAATTCAGTAAAAACCAGCAACTAAGAACTTTGGTTTTAAATTTGCCAGTTAGGCCTTCTCTATATTAACCTGTTCAGCCTAAAATTTGAAACAGGTCTTTATTTGCTAAAAACCCATAAAATAAATCTGTACACTTAGGCACTAGAAGATAACTCAACATTCAGGGTCCTCCTTGGAGGCATAGAAGCCTTATAGCTTCAACTGTAATGTAATGTATGCGGGTTTTACAAAAGGAATAACTGGATACAATGTATGCTTTTATGTAAGAACCTGTTTAGGCTAACTTGTGAAAACGCAAGCTCTTGGTCGCGGGTTTTTACTGTATTTAGCTAATTCGATCTTTTCTTGATGTTTTTAATCAAGATAAAATATGTGTTATCAGCAGGCAATTTCAGAGTTCCACAAACCCTCACTTTTCCGAAGCAATGCTAAGTGCAAATCGTTTTTGTGATAATAAGTTTGATCTGCATGGGAGTAAAAAAAAGTCCGATTTTCCTCACAATCATTTCGCTTGGAGACAGATGGGGCAACTCAAAGATGGCCTATTAATATTATACATTAAGTTTTTAGAATTTGTTGTTATACACGGTTTCATAGTGTAATATTTTTATTTGTTTCTTCTACTACGCATGTAAGCTGCTAATGCGTATGTAATCGGTAATACAAAGGCTCGAAGAGCCGGCTTGAGATTTTCGCGCGAACCGTGCAAGCCTCACATGGCCGTAGGCCCAGTATCACGTACTCAACCTTCCTTTCACTTAACCGCTCGCGTGCACGTTCTTAACCAAGGCAAAAATACGGGCTGTTTTACGGTCTAATATGTATGTGGCCATTGATAAAATATAACGGAGTATACGTAAAATGAAGCCAAGTTAATGTTGTTTTGTACACCTTAACATCTACTTTATAGGGCTTGTTCACTGTTACTAGACTTTCTAAAATGTCTGTGTCAGTAAAATAAACCAATTTAGGGTATTCAATAAACTTGCTATTTGAACATGATTTTACCTGCGGTGTTATCTGTGATCATGGCTTTTTAATAGCTTAGGTCACTGGGAAAGGGTACAGACTATGATGGGAATAAGACACTTACACTCACTGTAGTATGGGAAACTTGTCGGCATCACGAACTCAACTCTCAGCCGTTTCTGAACACGTCAGCAATAATACCGGGTACTATCCGGTTTGGGAAGAGGATAAGTTTATTGACCGAGACCCTCACTGGTACTCTCGTGTCTCGTAGAGTTAAAGAGGCTATAGTCAAATAAGACTTCACCTTAACAACATTAGACATTAACAGGGAAAGTGGAATTGAGATTCCTGAATCGTATAGATGCCCTACGATTAGACAACACAACAACCGATTAGTATCTCTGCGGATCGCTGAAATAACAGTCTCCTCCTCATATTATGCCAACAGTTCTTCGTATCGAAGCCCAAAAACCTTAATTGCAATTAAAGTTCTCCGCTGACTATTCAATTGATTGCACTGAGGCTTAGGTCCATTTTTTGCTTTGTAATATAGCGAATGCTGAATTATTTCAAAAAGACATTTCTTAAAAGAATCTTCGAGAGCTTGGCTTTGGCCTTATCTACATATTGTTTGCTTACTGTGAACGAAGGGGAAAAGCGCCTGAACTGTTTTCAAAGAATATTCCTTATTATTATATGACCGAGTCTGTTTTCGCCATGCGATTGGTCAATTTTCGGTCCGTAACCCGCTATACGGACCAAAATTTCAAAGAAAATGTTCATTTCAAAGCTCTAAATCTCTTTACCTCGGAAAAAAAGGTTGAAATAAAGTTACAAGACGTCTATCTACCTTGAGGACTTAGATTTTGACTTTGTTCTTCAACATTTTAAATTGTGTTTATTTGTGAACGTAGGCGATGAAGAAACTAACGCGTAATCTTATCGAAGAGGATTCTAGTCAGTGTTTGAAAATTTTATCGTAGTTCACAGTGAAGAAGACGAAAATCGACTGGCCGAGGTTCGAGATGTTTTGCCTATGAGAGAATGAGTAATTCCTTCGACAAGTATATGATAACAAACATGCCTGCACCCGATCATCTTAGCCAGCTTCTTTGGCATTTGCAGTGTTTTTCCAAAGACCAACGAAAGAAAGATAGAAGCGACTTCTAGCCAGACACAATGTCCAGTTTTCAAAAGACTCCAGCGTCACATTGGCGAGTAAATACTTAATTACAGTGCTCTTAGTTTTGACCGAATATGCTTAAATAATATGTCTGTAAACCCTGAGAACTAAGATGTTGACTAATGCCTTTCCAGATTTTAACCTAGCTTGGTTTGAATGAGAACGAAACTGATGTAGAAACTGAATCGTAACCTTTCCGTTGAAGAGAATATGGTCAGTGTTTGAAAATTTTTACGCAGATCACACTTGAAGACGAGAATGAACTGGCAGAAATTCGAGAGGTTTTTCCCCAAAAAAATTAACAAGCGAATCCTTCGACAATGACAAGAAACTTACCATGAAAAGCTTCTTTGCCTTTTGCAGTGTTTTTTTTTTTTTTCACAAGGACCAACGGGGGAAAGATGGAAACGACTTCGAGAAAGACACAGTGCCCGATTTTCCAAAATACTCCAGCGTTACATTAAAGAGCTAGAACTTACAGCGCTCTTAGTTTTGACCAAATAAACTTTTTCAACATGGCGAATTTGTTTTCCCTTCTTCGGAAAGCCTTTGTTATGTGCTATTGTTTTCGTGAGCCAATAAAAACTTTCTTTCTTGACGCCTGTCAAATGATTGTCAAATCGCGCGTCCTGCACTTGTTTCCGGTCTTCTAAACTAGAAGAAGCCGTATAATAAACATCTTATTAGCCTCGTTTTTTCGGTCCGTACTGTAAATTACGGATCCTCGTTTTTTTCCGTCGATTTATGGCCCGCGCGCTTCGCGCTTGGGCCATAAATCGATGGAAAAAATCTCGGTCCGTAATTTACAGTACGGACCGAAAACTCGGCTAATAATTTTTAAATATATATAAGAGGTATGTCTTAACCTTTTCTTTTAATCGATTTATATAGGAATGATAGATCTGCGACTCGACCGGGGAAAATGCAAATCCTCTAAGTTACATAGTCATTTTCTTTTGATTTTCCTGTTGACTGAGGACCCCCTCTTTCTTGATCATTTTTTGATTAAAAATGGTAGGCAGAGAGAATACACCAGTATCTATATAATATTCCTGGAACTTCTCTTCAATCTCTTAGCTCGACCCGAGGAAAGTCTACAAGATCACCTCCAGCGTTCATCTTCAACAGTTTCAAGCATATTAAAACGACTCAGCTCAAATTGAGGATCTGTTTAACCACAGGTAATCAATATAAGACATTGAACAGTTCGTAGTAATAAGCAACGGACCACAAAAGAACGACGATTTCAAACAAACTGAGCCAAAACCGGTTCATCCCAACCGACCACGGCCCGCCCTAATCTTGTACGTAATTTACTTCTTTTCACCATTTGACCTTTACACACTACAAAAGAGTCGAACCTTCTGTAAGCGACCACCCAAAATGCCACGTCTTGCGGGAGGTATCCACTTACGGGAAAGGAACCACAGGGGGTCTTTACCGAGAAGATGCCCGTACACATCTACTTTATCGAAGATAGTATAGTTTGTTGCATGTAATTTCTAAGCTACATCATCATACAGACGTCGACCTCATACAAAATGCAGTATTTCACAATTTTTCAAGACAAATTGCACTCATTCAATATTCAGAACCATCGAAGTACGCGTGGGCTTTTAGCGTGCCTAGTTGCATGTTTTTTCTTAATAAGTTCTTCGTATATTCTAAATAGCATAGTACACACAGTGAACATAGAGGTCAGACAATGCGTGGGGTTATCGTTTCACAAGAGGTTAAAAACAGTGGTTAATTCTTAAAACGACAGCTCCCAAAAGTGGTCGTGATCGCTTACAGGAGGTGGTCGTGTACTAGAGGTTCCAACTGTAAGACTTTGACTGGGACAAATTTGGTGTTTTGGATAGATGGTCGCTTACGAGAAGTGGTCGCACATGGAAGTTCATCCATAGTAGAAAACATGTACTCCTAAAGGGCGGACCAGCAGTTTTTTTTTTTTAGTTTACACTTAGTTGGATAATCCAAACTTATAAGTGCACAATAATGAAAACAAGGCTAAGCAAGAAGCCACCACCAATTTTCTTCCGGAACAAAGAGGAAACGGGATGTTTCAAATTAAATATCCCCATGCCAGTATGGATAGATTTTTAAGCGCTGTGACGTTTGAAAATCCTAAATTTAGACGAAAAGTCGTTACCTTTC
This sequence comes from Porites lutea, assembly GCF_958299795.1. Taxonomy (NCBI): domain Eukaryota; kingdom Metazoa; phylum Cnidaria; class Anthozoa; order Scleractinia; family Poritidae; genus Porites; species Porites lutea. The sequence continues at coordinate 15,127,713 of NC_133203.1, read as the reverse complement.
TAATGCATCGAAAAGTTTAAATGACTTGATGCCTCTGTCGTGGGCTTGGTCCCATTAGCGTAATTTAAAACCATTCATAACACGCGAAATATGAAGTTTAAGTCTTCGCGCCTTATAATATCGTTCGAAATCGTACAATAAGGAGAAAAAATGGCAAAAAATTGCGTTACTTCGGATTGCCTCCAAATTTGGCCCACAGGAAGTTACTAGATTTAGCCAATTATGTGCCTAGTTGCAGCCTTCCAGTCTCGTGTTTCTTTCCACACTTCTTCCGTGCTCTATCCGCTTCCGGCGTGCTTCAATTCAACAGAACATAGAACGCAGTCCAGGCTTCTTGATTCAGTCGAGGATTCTGGAGGATAACAAGCAAAACAAACGCAAAAATCGAGGTAAGAAAACAGTAAGAATCTATGCGTGCTAGTCGCCGAGTCGTCTAAATCTGCATATAAAATTCTTAGCCGCTCTACATTTTCGATCGATTTTCGGGCTGCACTGTTTTGCTTAGATATTGAAGAGAAATGTTTATTACTACCATATTACGCAAAATAGACAATTTTTCTGTCAAAATGAAATTTTTTTTAAAAGAAACATCAACGATAAAAAGTAACACGGCGTTTCGATGACTCTACGTCATCATTATCAAATGCGAAGAAAATTAGCAAGATTTGGTGATTTATAATTATTCAGAAAAAGAAAGTGTCAGGAATATGTCAAGTTAAACAAGCTAACAATTAAATAAAAGGTTTCGCCCGCATGGAGTCCACTTGAATGTCACCGAAACGTCGTGTTACTTTAATTTATCGTTGATTTTTCTTTTAAAATGTATGTAATCAATCGTTATCAAAATGATGTTTTTTATAATTTTTTTTAATTACTATGTAGACAAATGTTTTGTTAATTTTTTTTGGCGGAATATTATGGGTCTGAGACCGAAAGTTTTTTTTTGAAAGTTTATTCTTTTCCATTTCCAATGAGGTATAGCTTTATATGGAACTGTAAATAACAGCAGAGATATGATTTTTTAAAATTACATGGTCAATTTACTTAAAATTTTTTAAGAAGACAATGAGTTTAAAAAGACATTCGTTCAGAAGAAGCGATAGTTTCTTAGTTTGAATTTTGGAGACGTCATGTGAAAACCAAGAATTGAAAGCCACAGTAACCTTGCCAATGTTCAGTTTCACTGACACCACGTGAGCTTCCATGGTTAATGTTGCTGTAACTTTGCTTTTATTAATTAACAGTTACAATAAAGTCCAGCTATAATGCACACTGATTGGTTGAAAAAGCGTGTTTATGAGTGTAAAACACGGAGCTAAAGCTGTCACATCATCTGCCAAAGGGAGCATTTCGAAAAGGAGAAAGTAATGCTTGGGGAATTTAACAGATTCTTTATTATCAAACAGAATTAATAAAGAAGTCTTGAATGAGCTCTGTTCTGTTAGGAGAAACTCTCGACTACGTCGTTGGTAATTAAAAAGCAGTTAGTAATTTATTACTTGTTTTTGCTAGAACAAAAGACAGAGGGAAGCTGCAATTATTTTGCATAATATGTGGGTCGTTAGTGAAGTTTGCGAATTGTATAAGACCATAGTCGTTATACACGTTCATATTATAATACATGTAGCTTGGATAAATTAATCGTTGAGTCGTAAATTTAAAAAGGGAACAAGCACGAGCAGTAGCTTTAACCTAGGTACTGTTAGTTTTCTTTATTAAACTCGTGTTAAAATCCAGGGTAAAAATTCACACTTTGCTAATATGCAAATACAGTTGAACCTCCACGAAGCGCCCACCCTCCGAGTAACGTCAAGTTGCTCCTTGCAGGTGCGTAGCGTAAGATTTTGAAAGTGTGCGCTACGTGAGGAAGGAAGTTTGCAGCACCGAAGGCGGCCTAATCTTGGAGGGGGGGTCTGGGGGCATGCTCCTCCAGAAATTGTTTTTAATTTAGGGTCTCGAAATGCCATTTTCAGCGTTTTCTGTAGGACATTTTCAGTAAATTGATACGAGGAAAATGCAGTAGTTAGTTGTCTCCAGCTTGTCGGTAAGGTACAGTGCCTTCAAAGCGGATTTCGCTCCACCTATGAAAAAACAACGGAGTGACATGACCTCTGAGCGAGTCGCCCGTCGATGAAGGAATGAAGTCGAGTGATCTTTACTAGCCTACTGGGCATGAAGATACAAAGCCATATGACTTTAAAGGAAGATTTTGCAACCGAAAAGTACATCCACATCATCCAAGGTCCTCACGTCGCGGACATCTTATGCAAAATGGAGAAATTAATGGGTCGTGAATTTTGTTACGTTCTTGTAATTTTTCGGAATTGCAAGGACCACACTTATAGTGAACTTACTGACAGATATATATATAAAAATATAATGTGATGCGTCTTAATGTATAAAACAAAAACATTTTACAAGAGAAAATAACGAATCGGTACTTTGTTTCTTGAGTATCAAACTCTAAATAAAATTTCATCAGAACTGCTGTTGAGAAAAATTTAATGCTAATAACTTCTATGTTAAATATCTATTTATGACAACACTTCTTTGCCGAGTGTGAAAGATTCCCAAGCTGGGCTGACTTGTTTCGATGTTTTGTTCTAGGGATACAATACTTCTCCTTACGGTATTATTCAGCTTGTGAGAGTATCATTGTGCGAAAATATGGACATTTCCATGTACCACTTTATCAACGTTTACAGGAGGAACATGAAATCCCCATGTTCCTATGAGCAGCTTTGTCGCGAGATACATGGAAATTTCCTTGTTCCTTTTGAACAGCTGCTTGGCAGTAACATGGAAATTCCCATGTTCCTTTTGCAGAAATATCCTTAATTAACTCTATTTTTGACAGTGTGTCTTAGTTTTTGGCAGTTGTAAGTACTCTGAGTTTGAGGCGTTTGAGTGCCAAAAAACCCCAAAATATTCATTTGGCAGTTTTGGCAAAAAATTACCATTTAACAGCAGACGTATTAAACATATTTCGTAGTTTCTATCATGAGACGACGGCAATTTTATTAGCTTTGAGCTATATCTTTACCACAATTGAAAATACAAAGACGGTACTTGCAAGATTTCATTGGATCGTCCTTTTCCTCATTTTTTAACCTAACGCTTTATTGTTGTATTTAGCAAAATTTAGGCAGTCAAAGTAAATTGCGACTAAAGAGGTTTCATTCTTTCAAATAATGACAAAAGGGTATTTTTGGCTAAATTTCGTAGCTTTTGGGCAAAAAAAATCGCCGAAATACTCATTGTTTCCCGTTAAATACTACTTTAGAATATCAAGTATAACTTTAGAACGTGTCATTACGGCTGCAACTGTCAGAACTGTTACATTAACTCAAGCGTCACGTTCACTCTTGCTATTAAAGGGGTGACAAATTAACAAAGGGAACCATTTACTGAGAGTGTACGAGACTCTATATTGGAAGAGTTTCAGTGAACGTTTATTCTTATGATTTAAAACGGCGATCATTTTTGGGACGGTGGAGCAATCTGTTTATCTTCACGTTGAACAAAGAAACGCTTGACATCAGTTACGGTAGTCCAAGAAATGAATTCCTTCGCTAACTTGAGCCAAAATTTTTCTGCTCTCCTCCGTCAAGACAGCCAAACAGCTCAGTATTTGTTGGAAAGGTAGGTGCTATATATTAGGACTTACTGCGTGAAAAAAAAAACATAACGATAAGCCTTTTAAACCATTTAACATTTCCCAATGAACAGCAAAGTCCTCGCATCGCGAAGTTTAAGAAAAAATAGCTTTAGCACCGACGACGGCAACGGTAGCGAAAACGTCACTTTAAAAATGAATTGTCGTTTTTTCAAATTTTCCTGCGTATATTCCAGTTCGCTTGAAATGTCAAATGTGGGCGAATATCTTTGGAGTTGATATTTTGGCAACCGCACTCAAGTTTAAAAAGATATCGAAGAAAAATTCGCCGCCGCTTGTTAACGTCACGTCGTAGTTGGGTGACAGCAGAGATTTTAGTAGTCACCGTCACAGTTAAACCTCGCTGAATTTTGTCTTTCTTTTAAAGAGAAGCTCAGATTCATCATACCTTGTAGAAAGAAGATTTTAAGAAGCGTTTGTAACTGAAAATCACCAAAAAAAACCTCTTCATTCTTTTAGGTTCTGAATTATAACCTAGAAAGTTGAGCCTTTTAAAGTTCATCGAAGGATAAATAAGAAAATACCACTTTAACCACCCAAACAATTGCAAAGGGAACAAAACAACAAAAGATGTTACTACATGTTTTGAAAAAAGGATGTTTTGTTTGCTTTAAAGGCCCTACCCTTTAACGGGAAACATAAAAAATAATTGTGGTTAAAGGCCTATAAACGGTTACAGGAAGCGAACAAAAAACAGCTGTTAGCATGAGTGGGTAGCAGTCGCGTGAGAAAGTAAAGACGCAAATAATGGCGATACCCACGATGAATGGGAAAGGGCGCACATCCCTTACCTAGTTCCCTGCGCAGGCTGAGAAACTGTAATAAACGATTTTGTTCCTTCTATTGGAGTCATTAGAAAGGAAATTCATATGGACAACATGTTTAACTCAGGGACAATTTTTCTGAAAGTTTAGGTAAAATTGAAAAAAAATTGTCTCTTGTTTACTCGTTTGATAGGTCTGAAAAGCAGGCCTACCGTTCAGTTAATTACTTCAAATCCTGGTAATGGGCAGAAGGGTTGTAGCAGCGAAGGTCCGAGTAATAAGAGTTCGTATACAAATTAAAAAAAGCTAGTGAAGTGTATTCCTTGATTGGCTTATTCATTCAAAAATATTTTTCGAGCCACGGTAACTTGGAAGTTGGTTGACTTTCGTTGGCCTAACAGATGCATTTTAGCGGAGCTCCACCCGCGCGCGAAGCGCGCGCGTGGACGGAGCCCCATAGCTAAGGAAATGTGGTAATCTACCCGTCCGAGAAAATTTGGTAATCACGTGACCGTACGCCCGACCGTCCGTCCGCACCACAGGGAAACCAACGTTTACTCTCACACTTTCTAGCTAGTTTGGGAGCCTAATAGAAAACTAATTGCACATCAATATTGTGATCAATTGACAGCTGTCAAAACAGGATATACTCTGACCAGTATCACCTGACCGTACCGCGGGCTCAAGTGTCGACCCATCGAGGTCAAGTACTTTTTTGAAGTTATCCGCTGACAAATTATTAGTTTCAAATGATCGCAGGCTCAAGTCTATTTTTTCCAATGATTCATATGAAATATGTTGTGTTTACTCACTATGGACCCGCACTGTTAAGATTTTGATTTCAAACTGACCTCGGACGCGAAAATTCAGCCACTTTTTTAAAAATAAAGGCGGGGAAGACCTTTTCTTACCATGGTCACGCGTTGGTCACGCTCTACGTCCAATTTTTGTACTCTGATTGGTCAAAATGTGACAAGTGAGTTCATGCGGAAAATTTATGCAGCATCTTGAGAGTTGTTTACTTTGACAGCTGAAGCTGACAGAGTTTTGTGTCAACTTGTGATGTTTTTAACTGTCTAAATCTTTTTCCACTGGATGTACAAAATGAAATACAGCTGCTATCAAGAGTATTCTGTTATCCATGGCTGGTTTGTTTGTTGGGTTTTTGGTTGAGAAATGCGTCGCTTGTCAAAATTGGGTAATCCGATTTCGGATGGCATTGTTTTCGTCTTTCACCTTGCTCAATGCGTAAGAGGGTTTAAAAGTCTCAAGCAACTATGGCCTTCCTTGATATCTTTCAGGAACTGAATCTCGAATGGTAAGCCTGAGTAATTATTGTATTTGATGTTTGTTTTTGTTATATCTAATTTCATGAAGTTGAGCACAGTTTATGCGGCAAGTTTTTGCACGTTTGTTGAGATTTGAGTCAATGACCTGATCTAGTATCAGGTTTGATATAAGCTTACAGAACTTTAAAAGGCCTTCAGATATATTTTCCTTCGGCAAATAGAAAAAAAAAAACGTTCCGAAGAATATTTAGTTATAAATTTGGCTGTAGAAAGAAAACCTTTTGAGCGATTTTCTTGTTTCGAGGAGTTCATCTTTGAAAAAAACAAACACCGGGAGGCCGGCTGAAAGTAAAACAAAATAAACTTAAGCTTAAGCTTTAAGCTTTAACACTCAGGATTTTTAGAGACACTTTAATACTTGTCTTCGTGAATGAAATTGTTGTCTCTGTAAATTTTTTTACCGAATTATATTTCTCTTATTGATTGCTAGTAGTCTCACTTGCAATTTTAATCGCTTGTCTGTGGTGTTTGTTTTCATCGTTCATGAACATCGCTTGCAGGAGTACTTAGAAATGTCGCTCGTATCAAACGCTTTATAAGATTACACATCGTTATAACTGGAACCATTAAATAACAAAAAATAATGATAATAAATTCATTATTATGTTGAAGCGTATCTCCATTAAAGTTCATTCAAACACTCGACCACACTGACAGCTCGCACTAAAAATGAGAACCGGCTAGCCGTATGAGTGATTTTGGAAATTTTTTGAACGGTTTCGCTAAAAGTCTACGATTGATCGTCCTGAACTTTGAAAAATTGTGAAATGCTGTATTCTGTCCAAGGTCTGTATAATAAAAAGTACTGTTTCACCTCAGATGTGATGTATAAAAAGAATTAAAAGTTGGTTTACACACCCTCAGATTTGTTGGCAAGAATTTGTAAAGTAAACCTGTCGAACGCAAAAAAATGCGGCCTGATTTGTTTTCCAAGAATTTGTTTTCGAGACCTAATCTACTGTGATCAAGAGCCATTATGGCTCTTGAATGTGATAGAAGATGTTTGCTATTTTTTGGGTGTACATATATTTAGGCTATCAACTCGATGTAAGATGTTCACTCTAAAATAACTTATCCTTTCCCTCAAAAGTCACATGAATGTGCCCTTAAGTTAACTGATTTGTGGATTACAAGTTCATTGTTTGATTTAAAATATAAATTTATTAATGGGAGCTTCGCTTTTAGCCCTGGCTAAATCTATATATTATGGCTGTGTGAAAGTCTAGACAACGTTCTAGTTTTGTGATTAATTCATATTTAAAGGAATTTGGAGTACAGCAGTTAAAATGTATGCAGCGTTCCAAACTAGGTATGTGAAAGGAGTACCATTAGTCGCGAAGGACAGAAGGTATACAAAAGGGGTACCTTTTCTGTCATAAATGGTATACAAAAGGGTAAGGGGCTGGACCTCGGGGGCGGAGCCTTCCCGTATAAACCTTTCTTGAGTACTCCCCCCTTCCCAGCCGACAATAAACGTTCTACCAGGTGATCCATTACTTCTTAGTGACCTGCCGTTCAATGAGCGCTAACAACAACAGCTAAAATTCACATATATTTTTTTACCCCCAGTTTTCAGTCAACTAATTCATCTTACTCACCCCCCAACCGCTGCTTTTGATTTTTTCTTTTAATAGGTGAAAGGCAAGAGTTTGCTTCAGCGTTAACGAAATTATCAAGCAATTAAGGTTAAGGTGAGCTCTCTATCGAAGAATCTTTCTCTAATACAATCTCCATTATTCTTGATATTTAAGAAGTCGACGTCAACTCTCTTAGTTCACCTCCTAACTTCTCTTTTTCAACTAACCAAACTTTATTCGATTTCTTCTTGAAGGGAGGAGAAAAGATAATTAAAAGAAAACAATGTTCTCCAGGAGGATCTCTTCAGCCGAGTGCAACACATGGTTGGCTGTATTCCTTACTGTAACTGTTGCTGTAGTTGCAATGAACCTCCTATCAATTGTTATTTTTGTAAAGAACAGTAATCTTCGCACTCGTGCCATGTACTTGGTCATAAACTTAACCGTGGCTGATATGTTTGTTGGAGGAATTGCCATTTTCGATGTAGTATTTCAATTCCTCCTCTACGGTTGCGAAAGTGAAAATATACTTCAGAGCTTTTTCAAGCGGGAATGGCAAGCTGTTTCGTTTACCACGATCAACATGTGGCTTCCTCTCACCTCTGTAACAGGCATTGCAGTAATTTCTTTAGATCGGATGCATGCGACGTTTCGTCCATTCAGGCATCGCAACATCAAAAAATGGGCCTACGGGGTGACAATCGCTTGCGTCTGGATTTTAACTGCGATGCTATCAACTCCCTTTCCGTTAATGATTCTGTATGGGAACTGGTCACAACAACAGTGGCAGTTGGTATTTCCTTTGTACTTATGGCTCTCATATTGCTGCCTTTGCCTTGCTGTTATCTGTGTTTCTTACACCTCCATTGCTTTAAAATTTTGGTGTGGAACCCGTCCTCCGTCCCACGGTGCAGCCAGTAGACAAAGAAAACTGACTGTGACATTATTCATAACGACCATTGTATCTTTGCTGTTGTTGTTACCATATGTGATATATATTTTTGTTTCTTTGAGTGTTATACCCAGCTTAGTGACATTTTTTCGTTTGCTATTATCTTTAACTCTTATATACCACACAAACTCGCTTGTTAATCCCATAATTTACACAATCAGAATTCTAGAGTTCAGAAGAGCTCTCCTGAAATTATTTAAACGTCGACAAAGACAAAATGCTGCTATTGCTCTTGAAGGCCGTTAACTTACCTTGTTTAACACTTCATTGTAAGTTCAAATGATGACCAGTCACTATGACAACTATAATTGCCCTTTTGTTGCATGAAAAAACCTGTTGAAAATAGTAGTTCAATGCATAGTTTTATTACTAACTTTAGATCGATAGAGCGGTTTTTCTGTGACCCCGAAAAACGGTTTCGGTAAGTGTTCGTTATTTGTTTTATCAAAAAACATGGACTCTTTGTTTTCACTCATGCATGTGGAGACGGTACTGTTCGATTGGCCAATCGTATTTCAGTATGACGTCAAAGCGAAGTATCGATTGATTTCCGGAAAGTTCTCGGGTATAAAGTTTTTTTTCCCCAAGCATTCGCTTAACCAACCAAAAGCCACGAGTGTTTGTATCCTTTCTACAAACCAATCAAATCGATCTATTTCCGTTCGTTTGTTGTTTCTGTTTTGTTCGCGTGTTTTCATTTCAAGGTCATATGAAAATCGCCCTAAAAAGACTGTAAATGCATAATTATACAGCAGATGTTACTCATTTAAAGGGGCAACGTCACGCTATTTGCTAGAGCGACTTTCGTATGACCTTGAAAAATGTTTTTGGTAAGTGTTCGTGATTTGTTTCATCAGCCAATGGCTGAAAAGATCAAAACAAGGACTCTTCGTTTTCCCGCCAAAGAAAACCCTAATATGGAGAAGGCACTGTTCGATTTGCCAATCGTGTTGCAGTATGACGTCAAAGCGAAGCATCGGCTGATTTCTAGAAAGTTCTCGGGCATGCAATCGATCAGTGGAGGTGGTAGTGGAGTTAGCTGTTGCATTCAGGGACTTTGGTCTCTTCTTGTGAAAATTTGGTTTTCTTACAAATTCTGGTGATTAAACAACAATGGAAGCAGTTATGTGTGGCTCATCTTTACACCAAAAGTGCTGAACGAAGATGGAGAGCCCGATTCCGTTACCCATGTGGTGACGCCGCTTACTACGCTGGCGAGTTTATTCGTGAATAGTGTCCTTCTTGTCCTCGAAAACGAGTAAGAATTTTAGTTTGCTTTTTTGTCGTGTCATGTGGGACGTTAGACTATGTATCCCTTTTAGTCGATTGTGAGATGAATTAGAAGTCAAGAAAATTTTAAACGCTTTCCACTTGAAGCGGCTTTGACCAGACTTTGATCACGTGACTTTGTTGATGGTGACGTTTTTGGGCTCTCCATCTGACAATATTTTTTCTCGTGTCCTTTAATTAAAAAACCCGAAAATTTCATTATGTCAGACGCGTCAAATGTTAAACGATTTTGCCGAAGGTGCAAAGCACATGGTTTTAAAGCTGGAATACATTCAGCATGCCCTTTTAAATGTTGCAAGTGCGCGGAGTGTGAGAAGATTGCAAAACACAACGAAATGGCGCGAGAGCGAGCTCGAAAAAGACGTGCCGACGAGCTGGCCGGACCATTGCTACCCTCAGGTATTACAAAAAATAATAACAAAATTACAAATATTGTCCAAACATTTATTTATTCAAAAATTAAATTCAATGAAACTAACAGGATGCAATTTTGTCAAGTTCCTCCTGTTTCTTTTAGAAAGATTTGCTGTTCATTCAAAAGTTTACCTGATATTATCTTTCAAGCATAACAATAACACAATTTTGCCCAAGAAGATTATAATACCCATGTCATAGCGCACAATTCACAAACTTTCAAGTGACATTTGCTAGTTACAAGTTATATTATTGTGAAAGTGCCAAATGATAGACTAAAACAAAATTGTAATAATTGTCACTTATAATTGGCATCATATTGTGTAAATATTTACAACTTTGTACAAATTATGTATCATATGCTTCTGATTAAATTTACAGAACTTGACCAACAACTGGCTTATAGGTTTGATTTAAAAGAAAGGATTCAGGTTATTTTTCATAACCAGACTTTGTGCAACAAAATTGTACTGGGTAGATCGGTTGAATGTTAGTTTGTTACTGTGCATTCAATAAATTATCGGAGAATCGTTTTAAATGCTTAAGTTTGTTCTTATAGTACCCGACCGGCTAATAATCTTCTTTTTGAGGGGTTGCCGTATTGGTAAATAATAATAATCATAAATACAGCAAGAATGACACCCAAAACATACAAGCTAGTGGTCTCTTCAATCCTGGCCTCGACCTACAGTATATAGTCTTAAACAAATAAGTTAAGCTTAAATACGTACCGTGGTCGACTAGTCAAAAGAACATTTTGACAACACTAAACCCAGAGCTCAAGCAAGTATATGCCGATTAATTTACTTTTCTACACTCAGTCCAGCATCAACACTTGCCTCGGTATTAAAGTACTGTAGCCATTGCGTCTATTGAAGAAATTCTTACAAAACCACAGTGAGTTCTAGAAATACCTTCTTGAAAGTAAGTATGCGATGTAAAATAAACGATTTTGGTGTAAGATGTGCTGGATCGAATAAGTGGCTACGTATTACGTAAAAACAGTTACTACGGAATGAGGGTGAATAACAAAACTGTTTCGTTAATTAAATGAAATTACACTTAGAATTGCACTTGCCAGCTTCTCCTGTAAAATGACTGTACCACTGGAACTGTTACTCCTGCGAAAGCATTTACAACGCTTGCCATTCCGTAAGCACGAATGGAACCCGGAGTCTTCAGTGCATTGGCTTTTACGATGCTGAAAACGCTTTCAGTGGGATTTAAGTCAAAAGAGTAAGTAGGCATTTTGACGAGGGTTATGTTCTTGCGCGCCAAAACATTCTGCACAGCAACGTCGTTGTGTATCGAGGCATTGTCAAGAACCAGAAAACTATCTCTTGGTAAGTAGGGTAAGAAGTGATACTCGATGGCATTTGTTATGGAAACTGCATTGAAGCTACCGGGAACTGGGTAGCAATTAACAATTCCTTCGTTGTAACCTACCACTGCAAAGGCCGATATTTTTTCTCTTACGTCTCGTTTTGGCTCTACACTCGGAAGGACGTCACCAATACTGCACCAACCTGAAGTTCGTACATCAGTGAGCTTGTTAAAGGCCGTCTCGTCTCCGAAAAACAGTTTTGTTGGATCTTTTCGGTTCCGCCACTGGATGTAAGCTTGTCTTCTTACCAAGTTGTACGGTGTAAATCGCTCTTGTGGGACTTTAGTTGACTTGTGCTTCGTTAAATTGAGATCATGCAGTGTCCTGCAAATAACCGGTACCGACGGAACTTCGTGTGGTAACAAGTTCAGGTCAGCTCTCAGTCTGCCTTGCATTTCTTCCAAGTACAAAAAAGGGTTCACGAAAATCATAGCCTCCAGATAGGCAACCATAAAAGGTTGCATCTTGCTAGCTGGCCTCCCTCTTGCTCCAGCTTGACAATCACCGGTCGCAATAAACTTTTCACAAATTGCCCGTGCGGTGTTGTAACAAACGCGGTTTTCTCGTGCACTGACCGCAAAACTTCCACTTGTTGAATAATCTGCCAAAATCTGATACCTTTTTGGATAGGGTACGCAGCACCAAATTTGTAAATTCCTTCTGAAGCATTTACCCTCCAGTCTGGCATCCTAACAGCTGCCCAGTTTCAACACTTTTTCAAGCTTTTGTTGCCCGAAGTTTTGGAAAATTACTTTCAGAATTGCAGTTTACACGAGCGTTCGCTTAACCAATCAAAAGCCAGGCGCGTTTGTCTGTCCGTTCGATAAACCAATCAAATCGCTCTATTTCCGTTCGTTTGTTGTTTCTGTTTTGTTCGCGCGTTTTCATTTCAAGGTCATACGAAAATCGCTCTATCTTTTTTAGAGAGATAAACAGTCTCCTCAGATCAATTGATTCAAAAAAATAATGGTCCAGTTCAGTTTTAACTTTTTTAGATTATATGACATATTTAGGCATTGAAAACGTTTCCTGTTGTTGTTGCAAAGGGTTGGCAAGGATGAGCCAACGTTTTCAAGTTTTAATGCTATCCATGCATACAAATTGTTATGGTTAGTCGGCTCCCTGACGAAATTTGTTTGATATCTTCTTTATAACTCTACAGGAACATTTTTCAGGGTCACCCAACGGCAATTTTCGGGAAAATATCTGTTCGGAAGACGATTTGAGATCTAGAATTTTCGGAGCATTTGTTGTAAAATTTCTTGCTTGCCTGCCTCTCCTAGGATTTTCGAACATCTACAAAGTGGCATAATTACCCATTTTTAACGGATTTTGACCCTAAAAAAGGCCACCTAGCATTTTAGGGAGCCTTTTCCTGGCTGAAATTTTCGAGAAGGTAAGTTTTTATCCCTATAATTTTCGGATCACTAGACTTTCAGCTAGGAAATCCGAACAGATGAAAAGTTTTTAGGGGATAAAAATATGCCTATATCTACCGTTTGAATACTAAAATACGTTCAACAATGCTCTGTTGAGTGGTTTTGAACTATATCCTCGTTGGGTGCCCCTAATTTTTGTGTATTTTTGTGTAATGAGCTGATCAGCAAAGATTTGACCTAAAACAGCAATATTATCGTGTCAGCTCCTTTAAGTAATTAAAAAACCCATTAAATATTAACTCGTTAATATTCGTGATCAGTAGGCATATCGTTCAATGACCGCTTGGGGAAATGTCCAATGGAATTGACACTTTCCTTGAGCAATTCTTTTTCCTCCTGTACGATTATCATCAAACTGCTGAAATTTCTGTTATTTGGAGAGCCGTATTGCGAAGGCAAATAGACGCCTATTAAACCGTGTTATCCAGGAGAGAAATTACTCCCTACAATGCCCAATTCGAAGAAGCTCCGCTCGAAAGGGGTACCATTTTCAGGGTTTAGGCATTTTACTGTATATAAACTCAAGACATGTAAATATTTCTTTTCGTAACACATGTAAATATTTTTGCCCCATTGTAATTTTTATTATTGCATATTGATTTGTTATTATTGTAGGTTACGAGAGAATAGCCCCTTAAAGAGGAGTCGTAATAAAGTGTATGTTATGTTATGTTATGTTAAAGGGTAGGGATTTCACTAAGAGGGCTAACAGACATACTTTATGGCTGGGAAATGATCTTGAAGACATCCTAGTTTAGCGGTTAATTCATCTTTAAAAGATAATGTATTTACAGCAGTTACAGGGATGCAGCTTTAACTAGGTAATGTGAGAGAATTAGTTGTTATCAAAGCTCTGGTTGTTATAACGGTTTCACTCTAAATTACGCCTTTTAATTTTTACTTTCTGAAGCACTTCTACGTATATATGTCAGGACTGCAAATAGTCGCTTTTATTTTTTCCGTCATCGGTTTTGGAAAGACGCGAGGGACCGACATGACATTTTCGCGACAAGCGGCGTGCGAGCCTCACACGCCCGTAGGCCTAGTCTCACCCTTCGTTTTCACCCTCTCGCTCCAGACTTTTCGTTTGACCGCGCGTTCTTAACCTCGACAATAAACTCTTCACAGTGCCCTATGTTTTTTTAAGATTGTCAGGATCGAGCGCTTACCGGTACGGACAACCCATCTCGATTTCATATGTACCCAGGAAGTACATATGAACTTCAAGATAGTCAAGATGGTCGCCCGTAGCCTTAAGCGCTCGATCCTGACGATCGACGCGCGTAAGCCACCTCTATAAGCTATATGTCATGCCAGCAAAGTGTAATCCACATAAATATTCTCCTGAACCGTTTTAAGAGTGAACTAAAACGCTTCCTTAAATCCATTAGTTGTCCATATGTTATGTTATGTTATTCAAAGTAGACAGACTGCAAGTTATATTAGTTGCTAAAAAATATATATCTAGGTGTCGCAACTGTTCATCAGTAGGATGCCTAAAATGCGTGCAATTCCACTGTTGGCTTCGGCTCCGTTAAATCCTACACCAATTGCAGAACATTTAAGGAGGAACCACCCACCATGTGAGCACAGTCACGGACAACACATATAAGTGACGAAAATAACGCAAAGTAAAATTAAGACGTAAATTAACGAACTAAATACACGTCAGTTAAATAAATAAACAAATAATGCGCGCGCTCAAAATAAAATTGTACGCGCACACGTACCGAGATACAACTGAAATACAAAACTAAGCAATAAATAAGTAATTTAAGGATATGATGGTGCAATTCAAGCCTCCATACTTCCCGACGATAAGACCATGGCGACTGAAGAATTTATTAAATGATTTCTGAAGTACATTGGTTTCAAAGCCTTGCTGTCTGATCAAAATGAAAGTCCACGAAGTCTATTTATGAAGTCAACTTTGGACGTGCAAATTCTAGCATATCTCACCAGTTGAGATATATAAACACCGTAAGCTGGATTGGCGGGAATGTTGCTGTCCTTATGTTATGTTATGTCATGTCATGTCATGTCATGTCATGTCATGTCATGTCGTCATGTCATGTCATGTCATGTCATGTCATGTCATGTCACGTCATGTCATGTCATGTCATGTCATGTCATGTCATGTTATGTTATGACTACTGTAAACAGTCTACATGTAAGAGAATCCAAGACAGTCTTGGATTCTAAATTTTACTCCTTGGAATCCGGATCACCAGATACTGGATTCCAGATTCCCAGTGTCAGTGCAAGTTGGATTCAAGATTCCAGTCGTTAGTGGGATTCTGAATTTCTTGAGCTGTATTCCGGAGTCTACTAACAAGAAAAAATTTCCTGGATTCTGGAAACTCTGTTAGACCTTACATGGGGCGATCATACACTCTGAGTCATTCTCAAGAAAAGTTTCCGTTACCTTGTGACATAAATAGATGTGACGAAATTGCAGTACTAATAATAATAATAATAATAATAATAATAATAATAATAATAATAATAATAATAATAATAATAATAATAATAAAGAAAGTTGCATCTACAGCATTTTTATAACTGAAGCATCAAGTGATTTCAATGGGGGTAACAAACGCGCTATGAAAGTCTTAACTATATAAGTGACACGAAATCCACAACTTCTTGATACACTCGGACGCGCGATAGGCTATATCTAACCTTCAAGAAAGAAAACATCAACATCGGAATCAAGTATGGTAGTCACACGGTGGCAGTTTTTCCTTATCTGTTCAGCTGACAAAACAAAATATATTAACGAAAATGCTTACTAAAGAAAACATCTCAGATCATCCGGCCAAGCAATTTTATACTGTAGCTACTGCTTTCGAGTTTCTTTTGGCGATTTGTCCTTCCCCCTTCAGGCAAGCAAAATTGTTCTTTATTTATCCAAAAGTTTACTTTATATTTAAATAAAAGCAGCTCTTCAATTCGCCTTCTATTCCCCGACTTGTTTTAACAACACAAGTGTTAAGTAAAAGTTTGAAAATTCTTCTCTTCTTCTCTTTTATTTACTGTTTTATCCACCCATTGTATGCTATTTTCGAACCAGAAAACGCATGACCCTACAATTCAGCGTAATCAACCATTTTTAAACATTCTATAAAAGTTTCAAATCTGTTGAGTGCATTTTGAGGGTATTCACCCCCTGATACTCCCCTGGATTCGCCAATGAAAACTAGCTGCGTACGTGTGAATGACGCGGTGTGAAATAAAACTTAGCCTCATATAAATGAACAACAAAAAAAAAACGATTCAAATGGAACTGAAACTTCAAAAAAAAGAAAGTAAATGACACCAATAGACAATATTTACATTTTATTGATGACCTTTACCGCTTTTAGTTCATTTTTCTGATCTGGGTTTTATTTCCCATACAAACTCTTTATTTCCTATACAGATTCTTATATTAGGCTTGGTCCACCTGCTTTAGTCCGCTAAAGTTGATTGACTTGACTTTTGAGCTTGGCGTGTTATTGAAAGCCGCAATAATCTTGCCAATGGTCCTTTTCACTGACACCTGTACGTCCACGGTTGCTACAATTGTGTTTTTTAGCAATAAACAATTACAATAACGTTCAGTTAAAACGCGCACTCTGATTAGTTGAAAAAGGGAAGGGTGCTTTATGAGTGTATTAAACACAGGGGTAAACTGTCACACTGCGTTTTGGAAATTAGAAATTAATTATAAAATAACTAAGATAGTACGCGCGCTCTGATTGGCCGAGAGGCGTGTTTGCATGAGAGTACGTAAACATGGTTGTGACATCAAGATGTTTTGCTTTTCGCGCTTATCACGCAAGCACGAATTTGAAAAAGGTTTTGAGTTAAAAAACCTCGACAAGTTTACTTTATTCACCCATTTCCTCGTCGGCTGAAACTTGGAAAATCTTTAGAAACATGCTGTGTCAATTTTTTTTTCGCTTGAGCTGACATTTTAAGGGAAAACAAGGACAGATTACGCTTACAAGCTTCGTGTACATGCAAGACTTCGCGACTGGTAAGAATTTTTCTTTTAATCAGTGCTCTAAAAAAGAGAGTTTTGCTTTTTTTCTCGGGAAAGTTATTTTATAAAAGCAATAGGAAGCTTTTTTCACGAGAGGGGTTGGGAGAATTCTCGACAGCTATGCAAACCCTCGACTTCGTCTCGGGTTTGCATAACTGTCTCGAATTCTCCCAACCCCTCTCGTGTTTAGATCAGGCTATATGCAAACACGGAAAACGTTTTCTATTGTTTAATTAATCGTGGCGAATTAAACTGATTCTTTATCATAAAACAAATAAGGAAGCCTTGACTGTGCTCTCAGTTTCTGTTGTACGTGGAGCACTCAAGAAGTAGGTAGAAAAATTTCTTTCTGGCATGCCTTTTAGCATTTGTTAAAGCGTTTGATCGCGTGGCTTGTTGCAACAGAACAGAGCACAGTCAAAACTTCTCAGTATTAGAAAGTATTATAAAGAGCACTTAATAATTTATATTTGAGTTTGCCAGAACAAAAGAAAAAAAGGAACCAGCAATTATTCCGAATAATATATGTGAGTCTTTTTAGCATTTAAATGAAGTTTGCAAGGTTTCATAAAAAGGTACTCAGTACACGAGTTCATACGATAATACATGTCAGAGTCTAAATGAATAAATCGTTGTGTCGCTCAAAAAGGGAGGGAGTATTAACTTTAACCGTAGCACTGTTTTTCTTCAACGCGTACAAATTCAAGGTTCCACAGTAAGCTAATATGCAAGAACAGTTGAACAACCAAGATTTATTTCCACCGCCACGTAATTTCAATGTGTTGCGAACTCGCGTAAAATTTACGTGCCTAAATAAAAAAGAAGCGACGCTTTTTAATTTACTTTAACTTTTACGTTTACGCGCGACCTTCAATACATTGTCTCTATAATTTTATTTACGGGCGTAAAATATTCGTGTGTACTTACGTCAATTTTACCAAAGCCGTAGCTAGCGGGGGGAGGGGGGGGCAAGGGGGGCAGGTGCCCCCCTGGACCTGTTGAGGCAGACACGTTAAGTCTGTGGATGGAGTTGTTTTCTTTAGACTCAGTTATTTTGATTATAGCGACTTGCAATTGTTTGCCATTTTCAGGTTCGAGGCCAATTTTTCGGAGACATATTTCATGACAAGTGCTAAAAATAGCGTTTCGGAGCCTCAAAACTTGAAAATTTTCTGGGGAAGGACACCCCGAGACCCGCGGAAACCCACTTCATAGAGGTTTGCTTTGTTACATTGACCGTGAGGTCAGTCTGCGAACGAGAAAAGGAGGAAAGAAAGTGGGGGACTGTACATATTACTCCCCTTTCTCTCCCCTTTAAAACAGGAGAGTGATACCTGCAGAGGAGATCTCACAGTACCGGACGAATTTTCCACCCCCTGAAAAATTTGACCGGACACTTTGTTCATACGGGACTTTGAACTGCTAGACGTCTGATTTCTTTGTACGGTTAAGGTAGTTCCGTGTGAACAGAAAACCTTAACGCATAAACTTCAACCGGTCGAAAAATCGTGCAGTGCCTTGTGAACATAATTCTACAATTATTTTGGGACTTTAATCATGAGGTTAAACTTAACTAAAAAAAATATAGAGCTAGTTAATAGACTGTTACAGCTGCAACTTCCAGAACTGTTTAGAACATTAACTCAAGCGTCACGTTCACTCTTGCTCTTAAAAGGGTCAGAAATTAAGGAAAGGGAACCATTTACGGGAGCACATACGAAACTTGATTTGAACCGTTTTCACTGAAAGTTTATCCTTATTAATTATGATTCAAAACGTTTATGTTGAATAAAGAAATCCTTGACGTCAGTCCAGGGAATAAATCCGTTGCAAACTTAAGCAAAAAATTTTCAGCTATCTGATTCCTTCAAGACAACCAACCCGCTCAGTATTTGTTGGAAAGGTAAGCGCTAAGTTGTTGTGAGAAAAAAACAACGATAAGCCTTTAAAACAATTCCTCTCCTCGCATGATCGCGAAGTAATCTTGGTAATAGTCACCGCTGCATAGTTAAACCTCGCTGAATTTTGTCTTTCTGTTAAAGAGAAGCTTAGTACATTGATACCTTTTTAAAAAGAAAGAGTTTAAAAGATACAGCCGGTTTTAATTTGATTTTCTGTGTTCTTTCGTAACTAGAAATTTCAAAAATATCTTCATCTTTTTAGATTCTGAATAATACTAGATCGTTGAGTGTTTAAAAGTTCAACAAAGGATAAGTAAGAAGATACCAAGTAACAACCCAAACATTTGCAATGGAACAAAACAACAAAGGATGTTGACCACATGTTTTGAAGGATATATGTTTTGTTTGCTCCAAAACCCCTACCCTTAAAACTGACATAAAAGAGTAATTGTGGTTAAAAAACTATAAACGGTTACAGGAAGGGAACAGAAGGCAGCTGTTAGCAAGAATGGGTAACACAGGTAGCACTCACCTGAGACAGTTAGGGTGTAAATAATGGGGATACTCGCGATGAACAGGAAAGTGCGCACATCCTTTACCTAGTTCCCGGCACAGGCTGAGAGGCTGTAATGAAAGATTTTTTTTTTTTGCCTCCTGTACGATAATTATCAAACTGCGGAAAATTCTTTCATTTGGAGAGCCGTATTGCTGAGGTAGATAGACGCCTATTAAGGTGGCTGAACACAGTTTTGGCAGTTTGTGAGTATATGTCATTTGCCAAGTCATGGCAAGAGGAAGGTTGCAGCTCACAAGCTGAAACTTGGCAAGTGAAAAATATACTGATGAAATATTTTGATAGAAAGGTAAATATGACGTTTTTGACGTTTTCGACCTTACAAATTCAGCGTAATCAACCATTTTGAAACATTCTACAAAAGTTTCAAATCTGATGAGTGCATTTTGAGGGTACTCACCCCCGATACTCTCCTGGATTCGCCAGTGAAAATTGCGTACGTGTGAATGACGTGTGAAATAAAACTTAGCCTCGTATAAATGAACATAAAAAAGTATTCAAATGGAACTGAAACTTCATAAAAAGAAAGTAAATGACACCAGTAGACAATATTTACATTTTATTGATGACCTTTACCGCTTTTAGGTCATTTTTCTGATCTGAGTTTTATTTCTCATGCAAACTCTTTATTTCCTATACAGATTCTTATATTAGGCTTGGTCCACCTGCTTTGGTCTACTTAAGGTGGGCGGAACCTATTTACATGCGCGTCGGTTATGTTTTTGAATCGCGTTTTTCGGCAGGAAATATTTAACCGATTTCTATGATTTTTTGGCATCCTTAATACACAATGGTCGAACTTTAATAGGAAAATGTTATTTATTTTCTTGTAGGTACAAATAGGTTTGAGATATCCGCATATGTTTAAAACCGCATTTTTACAAAAAATGTCAACAATCTCGAAACTTTTAGATAGATGTTTCTCTAACTTCAGCAAATAAGCCTCAGAGCTCTCTAGTTTTATATCCGACTGCGTTTCCGAGTGCAAGTTTGAAGTCAACCGTGACCGTAGAACTCGCGCAAAATTAGCTGGTCCAACCTTAAAATGCAACTCTAACATATTCGAGAAAGTTGACGCACAAATAGGGGAAAACTATTCTTGCCCAAAGCTTCAGTTGCAAGAAACGGAGTAATCAGAAACCTACGGCGCATACAGTTCGCAATACAGGAAGAATAACTTTATACTGAATGCGGGGCAGGATTAATAAACTTCCATTCATTAAACTTTTTTTGTATTTGTCCCTCTCTTTTCGAAACCTATCTTAACAAGGCAAAATATAGCATCTACGAAAAACTCTCAAAAGTTTTTAGCGTCTCAGGTTTCCGTTTTGAGGAGAAATAAAGCCACCAACTCCAGTACTTCTAACCGTCCATTTTTCAGCTGCACTGAACGCCCTCGTACTTGATAATTTATTCAAGCTTTTTAGACCTGACATCAGATTCGCACGGGAAGTTTGCCACTTGGGGATAAAGATAAAGAAAATTTAATAATCATCTTATTCTTTTCATTATCCCCAATGGCAAACTTCCCTGCGAATGGGATGGCAAATCAAACAAGTTTGAATAAATTACCTAAGGGTTTTCGTTGCAGCTGAAAATGGATCGGTTGAAGTACTGGAGTTGGTGGGTATATTTCACCTCAAGACGGAAACCTTCGGTGCTAAAAACTGGTAGGAGATTTCCGTAGATGCTATATCTTTCTTTGTTAAGATTTTTTCGAAAAGAGAAAGGCAAATACACAGTAACTTTGATAAATAGATGTTCTTTATTCTTGCCCCGCATTCAGCATAAAGTTGTTCTTCTTGTATTGCAAATTGTATTTGCCGCAGGTTTTTGACTACTCAGTTTCTTGCGACTGATCGCTTTGGGCAAGAATATCCTTTCAGATAGGAGATAGTCCGTCGGCCGGCAGTTTTCCTCTATTTGTGCGTCAACTTTCGCAAACGTGTTAGCGTCGCATTTTAAGGTTGAAGTAGACCAGCTAATTGTGCAGCGAGTTCTACGGTCACGATTGACTTCAAAACTTGCAGATATAAAACTAGAGAGCTCTGAGGCTTATTTGCTGAAGTTAGAGAAAAATCTATCTTAGGGTTTCGAAGTTATTGACATTTTTTGTAAGAAAGCGGTTTTAAACATGTGCCGATATTTCAAACTTTTTTTATACCTGCAAGAAGATAGATAACATTTTCCTTAGGTTCGACCATTTTTTATTAAGGATGCCAAAAATCATAGAAATCGGTTAAACGTTTCCTGCCGAAAAAGGCGATTCAAAAACATAACTAGCACGCATATAAATAGATTCGGTGGCCCGTTCCTATATATATGCGTGTTGGTTATGTTTTTGATTGGCGTTTTTCAGAATGAAAGATTCAACCGATTTCTACGATTTTTTGCATCCTTAATAAATAATAATAAAACTTTAAGAAAATTTTATTTATTTTCTTATAAGTATAAAAACGTTTGAGATATCGACATATATTTGAAACATCATTTTTACGAAAAATGAAAATAACTTCGAAATCCCACGACAGATTTTTCCCTAACTTCAGCAAATAAGCCTCAGAGCTCTCTAGTTTCATGTCTGCAAGTTTGAAGGCAATCTTGACCGTAGAAATCGCTCCACAAAATGTTGGTCAAATTTAATGCTAAAATGATAGGCTAACACATTTGGTTGTCCGTAAATGAAATTGAAGGGGAAATTAAACGCTTATTTAATTTGAGCTGGGTACTTCTACCTGCTAATAAAATCATTTTGTCAAGTGTTATTAACTTATAAAATTTGACACTCGCTGAGCTTGTCGATAAAAGCAGAAAGCAACTGATTGTCAAAACCGTGATAAAAAGAGTTTTCGGTTTTCCTGAGGTTTGTAGAAAATTAGGCTGTGCCTTTTTTTATAGGTGTTTTGTAACTGTATACATGTAAGTTTTCGCATAGTTTTTATGTAGTTAGGCTTCCCGTTTAGTGCATAAAATTATCGAGCGCTGGAGTCATTCTTCGCTCTCACAAGTTTTATAATCAGTTACTCTGTCTTTTGCCTCTACCGGTTTTGTACCATCTAACTGTTTTCTCCGAGAGCAAGTCCTCTTCATCCTTTACTTCAAAACATGGGCAATTTGTATAGTCGAAGGCAGAGATATGAAATATCTGATGAAAAGTAAGACGCGCAAAACATAGAATGTAAGAGGTTGAATGGCTCTCGATAATGTGACGTCACATTTTTCCACTATGTTGGAACCAGTCTTCCTATTATCCATGCGTCAATTTTACAAGAGCCGTAGCTAGCGGGAAGGCCAAGGGGGGCAGCTGCCCCCCTGGACCTGTTGAACCAGACTCATCAAGTCTGTGGATGGAGTTGTTTTCTTCAGACTCAGTTATTTTGATTTGTTTGCCATTTTCAGGTTCGAGGTCGATTTTTCGGAGACATATCTCATGACAAGTGCTAAAAATAGCGTTTCGGAGCCTCCAAACTTGAACATTTTCTGGGGGAGGACACCCCGAGACCCCACTACAAGGCGCGTGCCCTCGGCACTCGAGATAATGCGCCCCGTTACAAAAAATCTAGTTTCGGCCCTGTTTACGCGTCAGCGGAAACCCACCTTATAGAGGTTTGCTTGGTTGCATTGACCGTGAGGTCAGTCTGCGACCGAGAAAAGGAGAAAAGAAAGTGGGGGACTGTACATGTTACTCCCCTTTCTCTCCCCATTAAAACAGGAGGGTGATACTTGCAGAGGAGATCTCACAGTACCGGACGAATTTTCCACCCCCTGAAAAATTTGACCGGACACTTTGTTCATAAGGGACTTTGAACTTCTAGACGTCTGATTTCTTTGTACGGTTAAGGTAGTTCCGTGTGAACAGAAAACCTTAACGCATAAACTTCAACCGGTCGAAAAATTGTCTTGCGCAGTGCCTTGTGAACATAATTCTACAATTATTTTGGGACTTTAATCATGAGGTTATACTTAACTCCAAAAAATATAGGGCTAATTAGTAGACTATTGCAGCTGCAAGTGTCAGAACTATTTAATAATAATAATAATAATAATAACTTTATTAATCTCCTTAAAAAGGCTTTTCAGCTTAATTTACAATGTCAAATATCTAAAACTTAGTTTTCCAAAAATACCCTTAAAAAATGCTGTTTTATTTTAACCTTAAATACATCTAAATTAGTGATAGACTGAAACTCGTCTGGGAGACTATTCCACAGCCTTTGGCCTCTGAAGGTAAACGCGCGCTGACCTGCAGCCGTCCTACAGAGTGGTATATGTAGGCGGTCCCTATTCCTAGTGTTGCAGTTGTGCACTTCCGATCTGGTTTTAAACTTCTGACAAAGATATGGAGGTGCAAGTCCATTTAAGCATTTAAATACCATGGTAGCATCCCTAACCTCAAGTTGTTTAACAATTGGCAGCCACTGTAACTGCTTAAGAATAGGTGTAACATGATCAAATTTCCTCGTTCCAGAAACTATCCGTGAACATTAACCAAAGTGTCACGTTCACTCTTGGTCTTAAAAGGGTGAGAAATTAAGGAAAGGGAACCATTTACCGGGAGTACATACGAAACTTGATTTGAACCGTTTTCACTGAAGGTTTATCCTTATAAATTATGACTCAAAACGTTTACGTTGAACAAAGAAACCCCAGACGTCAATCTAGGGAAAAAATCCGTCGCCAATTTGAGCAAAAAAATTTCGGCTTCCTTCAAGGCAACCAACCAGCTCAGTATTTGTTGGAAAGGTAAGCGCTATGTTAGAAGTTGTTGTGAGAAAAAACAACGTTAAGCCTTTAAAACAATTCCTCTCCTCGCATGATCGCGAAGTCATCTTGCCAATAGTCACCACCGCACGGTTAAGCCTTGCTGAATTTTGTCTTTCTTTTAAAGAGAAGCTTACATTGATATCTTGCAAAAAGGAAGAGTTAAGAAGATACAGCCGGTTTAATTTTCTATGTTCTTTTGTAACTAGAAATTTCAAAAATATCTTCATCTTTTTACGTTCTGAATAATTCTAGATCGTTGAGGGTTTAACAGTTCAACAAAGGATAAGTAAGAAGATACCAAGTAACAACCCAAACATTTGCAATGGAACAAAACAACAATTAAAGGATGTTGACCACATGTTTTGAAGAATATATGTTTTGTTTGCTCCAAAACCCCCACCCTTAAAACTGATATAAAAAAATAATTATGGTTAAAAACCTATAAACGGTTATAGGAAGCGTACGGAAAGCAGCTGTAAGCAAGAATAGGTAGCAGAGGTAGCACTCGCCTGAGACAGTTAGGGCGTAAATAATGGCGATACCCGCGATCAACAGGAAAGCGCGCACATCCCTTACCTAGTTCCCGGCACAGGCTGAGAGGCTGCAATGAAATATTTTGTTCGTTCTACGTACTGGAGTCATTAAAAAGGAAGTTCATATTGACAACAAGTTTATCTCAGCGACAAATTTTCTTGTTTACATTATGGGAGGTCTGAAAAACAGGCCTACCGTTCGGTTAATAACTTGGTTAATCGTTGCAATGGGCAGACCGGGTTGTAGTAGCGAATTCTTTATCGGACTTCGTATACCAAAGAAGCTTAGAAGAAGTTTCTTCCATCACTGGCTTATTCATTCAAAGATATTTTTGAGCTACGCTAACTTCAAAGTTGATTGACTTTTATTGGCACAATTAATGTGCGATACGATACAGTCTCTTTGTGCGTATTTAATGATTTATTCAAGTTTAACGTAGGAAATATTCTTGAAACCTACCCGGGGGGGAAGTACTCCCCACAATAGCCTATACGCGGAGGCTCCGCCCAAAAGAAGTGCCTTATTTGGGCTTCATGTATATAAAAGAGTGGGCATTTACTAGCTAAAGTGTATGAAAAAGTAGGGAAATCGAGCCCGAAGGGCTAACAAATTTATTTTATGGCTATGAAACAAAACAAAAAATAAACGTTCTTGTTTTGTGATTTATTCCTAGTTTAAAAGACATTGGATCAGAACAGCAGTTAAAATTTTTGCAAAGTTCCAAACTAGGTATGTGATACGGGTACCTTTTCTGTCATAATTAAATGGTATACAAAAGGGAAAAGGCCTTGGATCTACTTCCCTATAAACCGTTCTTGAGTGCTCCCCTCCCCAATGACAAAAAAACTCTCTACCAGGCGATCAATTACTTCCTAGTGACTCGCAGTTCAATGAGCGCCAACAATAACAGCTATAAAATTCTCATATACTTTTTTGCCCTCTGTTTCCGGTCAAGCAACTCAACGCACTGTCCCCTCAACCGCTGCCTTTGATTTTTTTCTTTCCACAGGTGAAAGGAAGGGATTCATTTCAGCGTTAAAAAAGTATCAAGAAATTAAAGTTAAGGTGAGCTCTCTATCGAATAATTTTTGTTAATTTACAATCTCCATTCTTGGCATTTAAGAAGTCGACGTCAACCCTCTTTAGTTCACCTTCTAACTTTCCTTTTTCAACTAACCAAACTTTATTCGATTTCTTTTTGAAGGGAGGAGAAAAGAGAATTAAAAGAAAACAATGTTCTCCAGGAGGATCTCTTCAGCCGAGTGCAGCGCATGGTATGCTGTATCCCTTACTATAACTGTTGCTGTGGTCGCAGTGAACCTCCTATCAATTATTCTTTTTATAAAGAACAGTAATCTTCGCACTCGTGCCATGTACTTGGTTATAAACTTGACCGTGGTTGATATGTTTGTAGGAGGAGTAGCCACTTTCGCTATAGTATTTCATTTCCTCCTCTACGGTTGTGAAGTTGGAAATAAATTCATATTCCACTCTAAACAGTTTCTTGCTGCGCAGGAATGGCAACCTTTTCTTGTGCTTCTCATGATCGACATCTGGCTTTCTCTCACCTCTGTGGCAGGCATTGCAGTAATTTCTTTAGATCGGATGCATGCGACGTTTCGTCCATTCAGGCATCGCAACATCAAAAAATGGGCCTACGGGGTGGCAATAGGTGGCGTCTGGATTTTAACTGCAATGTTAATTCCCTTTCCGTTAACACGTCTGGATGGAAACTTGCACTCGTACTTATGGCTGTCATATCGTTGCCTTTGCCTTTTTGTTATCTTTATTTCTTACACCTCCATTGCCTTAAAATTTTGGTGTGGAACCCGTCCTCCGTCCCATGGTGCGGCCAATAGACAAAGAAAACTGACTGTGACATTATTCATAATGACCATTATATCTTTGCTGCTGTGGTTACCATATGTTGTATATAATTTTGTTCCTTTTTCTGTTCTAGATACTAGGTTTTCTTTCCTGACATATTTACGCTTGAGATTATCTTTTACTCTTCTACGCCACACAAACTCGCTTGTTAATCCCATTATTTACACAATCAGAATGCCAGAGTTCAGAAAAGCTCTCCTGATATTATTTAAACGTCGACAAAGACAAAATATTGCTATTCCTCTTCATGCCCGTTAACACCAAAAGGGAATTCTTGGCACGTCCGCGAATTTTTTTCCATTGTTTAAAACCATCAACATGGTCCTCCGCGCGACTGCCTCAAAGCCAACAATGCAGAAGATTTTTATTGCGACTGTTGAATTGCCTCTTGAAAACACTGAATAAACGTTTGCGGGCCTCTCCGGACACCAAATTCTGATTAATTTCAAGCGTTTAATTGGACTAAAAATTCTTCGGAGAAAGTCACATGTGCCAACCAGAGCCATAATAGGACTTGGTACCAATCAAGGGCGTGACTGGGCGTTCTTTGTCCTTTTATTCTCTCTTGGTAACACTTAATTGTAAGTTCATAATGATGACTAGTCAAAAACAAGAGGGAGGTGGGAGAAATGACCCTTCAAATAAGGAAGAAGAGACAAAATAAGTTTTGTTAAGTTTAATTATTAACTTCAATTACTTAAGACATTTTTTTGTGGTTGTTGTACCTGGCCACAAGTTTTGCCTCTTTGAGCTAAGTAATTGCTGCGGTATGCGCAAATGAAGTTTTAGCGATGATGGAGAGGGTTGTACATATTAGGCTAACTACGGTCAAACTATACTGGATAGTTTTTGTGTTGCCACGAAAATCATACCGGATAGGAATTCTGTTCTCACATATGAACGGTGATTTCGACGTGATTTCAATGACGGAGCGAAACTGCGTCACGCCGATCTTTAAAGTAGAAAGTCACGCATTGGATACATTAGGTGTTTATACTTTGCCGGACAACTTGTCGTGTTGGCTTACTTTTGACTGCTTTAGTTTGCCATCTTTTTATGTATTATTTAGCAATCCTATTGAGATGAAGTAGTCCGGGGACGTTTTGAAGCTGTTTAAATCACTCACAGCACGTGTTTTATACATTAAATCCACTATTCAGCTAATCTTTTCTTGAAATTTTTAATTATTATTTTTTTTGCGGAATATTATTGGTTTCCTGAAATCGAAGTATTTTTTTTCTGAAAGTTTAATTTTTGCCCTTTCCAATGAGGTATAGCTTTACAGTGAAACCTGTATTAAGCGGACACCCTCGGGGAAAGCTGTAGTGTCCGCTTAATACAGGGTGTCTGCCTAATACAGGTTTCAATAGATAACGCCATATGAGGTGTCAAATGCCATTCAAATGAACAGTGGAAACGTTTAGAATACTCCCAGGGACTATGACGATTTACGTTTGCATGAATTTCTTAATCAAAGTGGACCAATTGATCATAGTACCTTAAACATAGATTGCAACTCAAATTTGAAGAAATCATATTAGTGAAAAAAGCTCTATACAATTAAAACGAAATAGAAAACAATACTGTACTGGGAAACTAATCAAATAAGTTTGTTAAGTCACGTTTTTTAAATGGAAAAATCTAAAACTTTTTGGGGGGCAATTCGAGGCAATCTCTAGTATTTCCGGTGTCTTGCATGTTGGATGGTGGAATTTAATTACAAGTGTCCGTTCAATACAGGTTGGCAACAATAGAATTGACCATTTCAGGTACTTTTTAGATGTCCGCGTCAGCTTAGTAGAGGTGTCTGCTTAATAAAGGTTTCATTTAAAGTAAATAAGGGAAATAAATTTGGGGACTTCGGCTACTGTCCGCTTAATAGAGGGTGTCCTCTTAATACGGTGTCCGCTTAATACAGGTTTCACTGTATATGGAACTTCAAATAACAGCAGAGATTTAATTTTTTTAAAGATTGCATGGTCAATTTACGTAATAAAACCTGAAAGAGACAATGAAATAAATCCATTTTTTCTTGACATTTTTAATAAGAGGGGTGATGAATGGTCCATTAAAATTTTTAACTGCTCGCAAAATTTTACCTTTGCTCGATTTGCTCACAAAATTTAAACGAGTGCTCCCTTGCTCGTGCTCCCCAAATTTTTGCAGTTGCTCGCAAGCTCACAAAGCAAATTTTTTACTTCTGCTCGTGATCGCAAAAGAATCGCAGTGCTCGGCATGCTCGCGAATGCTCGCAAAGACCATTCGTCACCCCTTATAAGGGTAAAGTATGCTTCATAAACGGGCAATTTCCGAGTTCTAAAAGGTCTTGCTTTTCAAGCTAGCGAGGCTTAGATTAAACTTTTTGCGATAATGAGTTTAGCTTGCATGAGAATAGCAAATCATTGTCATCAAAATCATTTCGCTCTGAAACAGAGGCTTGGAGCAACTCGGAAATGGCCTATTAATCTTGTACATTTATATTCAGAATTAGTTGTTATCAAAGCTCTTGATGTTATACCCACATGAGTGTCTGTGTAAATTACGTCTTTTTACTTTCTGAAGCACTGCTACGTATGTAGACTGGAAAACAGTCGGGTTTGTATAGTCATAATCGGTTTTGCAAAGACGCGAATGAGCGGCGTGAGGGCGAGGGCGTGAGATTTTCGCGAAAAGCGCGCGAACCTCACACGCCCTTAGGCCCAGTCTCACTCCCCGTTTTCACCCTCTCGCTCCAGACTTTTCGTTTAACCGCTCGCGCGCGCTCTTAACCTCGGCAAAAATACGAGCTGTTTTGCCGTCTTATACGTATGTGGCCATTGATAAAATATAACAGAGTATGTAAAATGAAGCCAAGTTCATGTTGTTTTGAACACCTTAACATCTGCTTTGTATAGGGCTTGTTAACTGTTGGTAGACTCTCTAGGGTATTCAATAAACTTACTAT
The DNA here is from genome assembly GCF_958299795.1 of Porites lutea. NCBI lineage: Eukaryota > Metazoa > Cnidaria > Anthozoa > Scleractinia > Poritidae > Porites > Porites lutea. The sequence continues at coordinate 15,098,237 of NC_133203.1, read as the reverse complement.
TTGAACATGATTCTACCTCTGGTGTTATCTGTGATCATGACTTTCGAAAAGCTTCAATAGCATAGGCCACAGGGAAAGGAGACCAGACTATGATGAAATGGGAATAAGACACTTACCGGCGTAGTATGGGAAATTTCTCGGCATCACGAACTCAACTCTCAGCCGTTTCTGAACACGCCCGCAGTAATACCGGGCATTATCCGGTTTAGGAAGATACGTTTATTGACCGAAACCCTCACTGGTACTCTCGTGTCTCGTAGAATGAAAGAGGCTATAGTCAAATAACACTTTACCTTAACATCATCAGACATTAACAGGAAAAGTGGAATTGAGATTCCTGAATCGTATAGATGTCCTACGATTAGACAGCACAACAACCGATCAGTATCACTGTGGATTGCTGAAAGAACATTCTTCTCCTCAAATTATGCCACCATTTCTTCGTATCGAAGCCCAACCACCTTAATTGCAATTAAAGTTCTCCGCTGACTAGTTATTGGTTTTCACTTTTTTTTAGGTCCATTTTTCGAGTTTGTTTCTTGCTTTGTAATATAGCGAATGCTGAATTATTTCAAAAAGACATTTCTTAAAGAATCTTCGAGAGCTTCGCTTTGGTCTTATCTTCATATTGTTTGCTTACTTTGAGTGAAAGAAAAAAGCACCTGAATGGGATTAAGAGAACTTTTTTTCAAAGAATATACCTTAATCTAAACCTTTTCTTTTAATAGATTTGTCTAGGAATGACAGAAGTGCGACTCGACCGGGGGAAATGCAAATCCTCTAAGATAAATATAATCATTTTTCTTTTGCCTTAATTTCAACAGCCTGTTGACTCAGGACCCCCTCTTGCTTGATCATAACATTAAAAATGTTTTTGGAGAGAATACACCAGTATCTATAGATATAATATTTCTGGAACTACTCTTCAATCTCTGAGCTAGTCTCGAGGAAAGTCTACAAGATCACCTCCAGGTTTCACCTTCAACAGTTTTAAACATGTTAAAAAGACTTAGTTTAAATTGTGCATCTGTTTAACCACAGGCTACCCAGTATAAGACATTGAACAGTTCGTAGTAATGAGCAACGAACCACAAAAGAACGACAATGTCAAACAAACTGAGCCAAAACCGGTTCATCCCAACAGACCACGGCCCGTCCTAACCTTGTACGTAATTTACTTCTTTTCACCATTTGACCTTTACACACTACAAATAACAGTCGAACCTTCCGTAAAGCAACCGCCCAAAATGCGACGACTTGCGGGAGGTCACTTACGAGAAAATATCCACGGCGGGTCTTTCCTGAGAAGATAGTCCAGATACATCTATACTTTTATTATGGAAGATAATTAATTTTGTTGCATGTAATTTCTAAGCTACGATATGCGTAGTTGCATGTGCTTGCCTAAGTTCTTCGTATGTTCTAAATAGCATTGTTCACACAGTGAACATAGAGGTCAGACAATGCGTGAGGTGATCGTTTACAAGAGGTTAAAAACAGTGCAAAGTCATTAGAATGACAGCCCAAAAAAGCGGGGCGTGACCGCTTACAGGAGGTGGTCGTATACGAGAGGTCCAAGTGTAAGGTTTTGACTGGGAAAAATTTGGTGTTGTGGATAGGTGGTCGCTTACGAGGGGTAGTCCCACATGCAGATTCATCTATAGTTATCACATGTACTCTCACAGGGCGGAACAGTATTTTTTGCTCTAGTCAGGATGGTAAGTTGGATAATCCAAACTTATAAGTGCACAATCATGCACACAAGGCTAAACAAGAAGCGACCCCCATTTTTGTTCCGGAACAAAAAGGAAACAGGATGTTTCAAGTTAAATTTCCTCATCCCATGGATAAATGCTTCAGTGCTGTGACGTTTGAGGCAAAAGTAGTTATCTTTCTAATCATATGGTCCTAAAACATCGAAAAGTTTAAATAACTCGATGCGTCTGTCGTACGCTTGGTCCCATTAGCGCAATTTAAAACCATTCATAAGACGCGAACTATGAAGTTTAAAAGCCAGCTTATCCGAATCACGTTTTCGCTACCGTCAATCACAACTACGATCACAAGCAACAAACCTTGAAACATAAAAAGTCAAAAAATGGATTGAAACCACTAATCACTCATCACAAACAATGGCCTTTTCGATTTTAATTCATGGAAGTAATCTTCTTCTTGATCTCTCTTGCTAACTGAGTTGATTGACGACAGCAGAAGACGCAAACGGTAGTTGGCTTTTGATCTTGGAGTGTTATTGAAAGCCACAGTAACCTTGCCAATGTTCCGTTTCACTGACACCACCTGTGCTTCCGCAGTTGCTGTAAATTTGTTTTTATTAATAAACAATTAGAATTTAGTCCAGCTATAACGCGCTCTCTGATTGGTTGAAGAAGAGCTGAATGCTTTATGAGAGCTTGAGAGTATATAAAAAACGGAGCTAAAACTGTCACTTCATCTGCCAATACACTACACTTCTTTCGTACTCTAGCCGCTTTCTGCGTGCTTCAGTTACAACAGAACAGAGCACAGTCAAGGGACGCCTTTTTTTGTTAATGAAAAAGCAGTTTGCTGTTAATAATTTAGATTTGTTTCTGCTAGAACAAAAATAGCTAGGAGGAAGCTGCAATTATTTTAAATAATGTGTGGGTTTTGTTACTATTTAAATGAAGTTTGAAGTTTGCGAATTGTCTAAGACTATACTCATTAAACACGTTCATATTATAACAATTGTAGTCTGGATGAATTAATTGTTGTGTCGCTTAAAATGGGAGCAAGCATTAGCTTTCACCTTGGTACTGTATTCCTTTATTAAACAGGCAAAACTCTGGGTTAAAAACTCACAGTAAGCTAATAGCGGAGCTCCACGCGCGGAACCCCATAGCTAAGGAATTGTGGTAATCTACCCATCCGAGAAAATTTGTTAATCACGTGACCGTACACCGAGCGAGCGACCGTCCGTCCGCGCTACAGGCATACCAATGTAAAATAACTCATTCAGGAGGTATGGCAGCCCAAATGCAACTCAAGGTTTTATTTGGAAGGAAATAATGGCCGCCAGGACTTTTAGAAAGAAAAAAACAACAACAAAGTCGTGTCTTTTTATGTTTACACTATCGTGGACAATAGACTGAAAGAGCTAGAGCTAAATCTATATATTATGCAAGCACAGTTTGACAATAAACCTTCATTAAGCGGCTATACCCTTGGGACATCCGCTTGATGGCCCTTGATGAAGGTTGGCAGCTGAAAAGAGGATTGTCAGAAATTTCCAAAATCTTTAGAAGAAACTTCTCTTTGTTCTGAAACAAAAACCTTTAGAGGTTTCTGACAACTTCCACTTCCTTTGTACGGTTACGATGGTTTCGTGTGAGCAGATCACCAAAACGCGTGAACTTCCGGTCGAAAATTCGTCCGCTCGGCACTGGTAAAGATAATTCTACAATTATTTTGGGACTTCGATCGCTGACCGCTTAATAGATGGCGGCTGCTTAATAGGTGGCAACTTAATGGCGGTTAAACTATACTCAAAAAAATATAAGGCTATAAATGATAGACTATTGCGGCTGCAATTAAATTGTCAGAACTGTTTACAACATTAACTAGGCGTCAAGGTTACGCTTGCTTCTAAAAGGGTTTGAAATTAAGGAAAGGAAACCATTAAGTGGGACTGAGAGAAACTTTATTTGAACAGTTCTCAGTTTACGGTTATCCTTATAATTTAAAACAGCGATCATTTCGGGGAAGGTGTAGGAATCTGTTTATCTTCACGTCCAACATAGAAGGCCTTGACGTCAGCCCAGGGAATGAATGCGTTGCTAACTTGAGCAAACATTTTCCATCTCTCTTCCTTCAAGATACCCAATCAGCTCACTGCAGTATTTGCTGGAAAGGTAAGCGCTATGTTAGAAGTCATTATGTGAAAAAACAATAAGCCTTTAAAACCATTTAACATTTCCCAGTGAGCAGCAAAGTCCTCGAACCACCGCACAGTTAAACATTGCTAAATTTTGTCTTTCTTTTAAGCCCGAAGCTTAGATTCGCCATACCTTGTAGAAGGAAGATTTTTAAATGCTATAGTTTCAGGGGTGGATCCAGGATTTTTCTTAGGGGAGTGCACCACTAAAGAATCACCATTTCAACTACCATTTTTACGGCGTTTAATAGAAATTCTTCAACCTCGTCCCATGTTTTACTTCAACACCAATAAACGACAAAGTTTTTTTGTTTTTGTTTTTGTTTTGTTTTGTTTTGTTTTGTTTTTTTTTCCCAGAAAATCATGCAGTTGTATTGGAAAGCCGCAGGTCACCTTAGGGGAGGGTACGCACCCCTTGCCCCCTCTCCCTAGATCTACCTTTGAGTTTTGTTTCTTTGTAACTAGAAATTTTAAAAATATCTTCCTTTTTTAGGTTCTGAATTACAGCCCGGATCGTTGAACCTTTAAAAGTTCATTAACAGAAATAGCAAAGGACAGGAGGCCAGGCCCGGGTAAGAAAACACCAAATAACAACCCAAACATTTGCAATGGGTCAAAACAACAAAGCATGTTACAACATGTTTTGAAAAACAGATGTTTTGTTTGCTCAAAGGCCCTACCCTTTGTACGGAAAACATAAATAATAACTGTGGTTAAAAGCCCTTAAATGATTACTCGAAGCGAACAGAAAGCAGCTATTAGCATGAGTGGGTAGCAGTCGAGTGAGAAAGTAAGGTTGTAAATAATGGCGATACCAGCAATTTTAACTCAGCAATTATTTTTTGTGAAAGTTTGGGCGAAATTTACAATAATAAAAAAGTAAGTTGTATACATTTTTGGTAGGTCTGAAAAAACAGGCCCACCGTTCGGTTAGTGATCTCGAATCCTGGTAATGGGCAGAAGGGTTGTAGCAGCGAAGTTCTTTATCTTATTTTGTATACAAAAGAAGCTAAGATAGTAAAAGTTTAATCCTTGATTGGCGTATATATTTATTCAAAAATATTTTTTCGGCTACGATAACTGGCATAATTAGTCTGCAATGCAACATTTTTCCAGTCTCTTTGTGAATATGTAATGGAAATTCGAGTTTAATGGTGGACATATTCTTAAAACGTACCCGGGGGGGAGGGTACTCCCTACAATGGCCCTTGTACGGGGAGGCTCCGTCCAAAAAGAAAACCTTATTTAGGCTTCAGGTACATAAAAGAGTGAGGATTTACAGGCTGAAGTATACAAAAGGGTACGAAAACTTATCATTTTGGTCTGTAAAAAGGCCCGAAGGGCTAACCAATGCATTTCATGGCTGTGAAAAAGTAAAAAAAGAAAACGTTCTAGTTTTGTGATTTATTCATATTCAGACATTGGATCAAAACAGCAGCTAAAAATGTATACAAAGTTCCAAACTAGGTATGTGATAGGGGTACCTTTTCTGTCATAAATGGTACACAAAAAGGAACAGTCCATGGACCTACGTCCCTTATAAATCGTTCTTGTGTACTCCCACCTTCCAGTGACAAAAAACGTTCTACCAGGAGATCAATTACTTCTTAGTGACTCGCAGTTCAATGAGCGCCAACATTAACAGCTAAAATTCACATAGATTTTTTGCCCTCAGTTTCCAGTCAAGCAACTCAACGTACTCTCCCCTCAACCGCTGCTTTTGATTTTTTTTTTTTGTTTTGTTTTTCCACAGGTTAAGGCAAGGGGTTTATTTCAGCGTTAACAAAATTATCAAGAAATTAAAGTTAAGGTGAGCACTCTATCGAAGAATTTTTGTCGATGTACAATCTCCATTCTCGATATTTAAGGAGTCGACGTCAACCCTCTTAGCCCACCTTCTAATGAACTTCCCTTTTTCAACTAACTAAACTTTATTCGATTTCTCTCTGAAGGGAGGAGAAAAGAGAATTTAAAAGAAAACAATGGTCTCCAGGATGTTCTCTTCAGCCGAGTGCAGCACATGGTATGTGGTATCCCTTACTATAACTGTTGCTGTGGTCGTAGTAAACCTCCTATCAATTATTCTTTTTGCAAACAACAGTAATCTTCGCACTCGTGCCATGTACTTGGTTATAAACTTGACCGTGGCTGATATGTTTGTTGAAGGAAGTGCCACTTTCTTTGCAGTATTTCATTTCCTCCTCTACGGTTGCGAAGTTGGAAATTTATTTTTCATCTTTATTGTTGAGAGGGAATATAAATGGCCACCTATTTTGCTTGTGCTTGCCATGGCCGAGGTGTGGCTTTCTCTCACCTCTTTAATAGGCATTGCATTAATTTCTTTAGATCAGATGCATGCAACGTTCCGCCCATTCAGGCACCGCAACATCAAAACATGGGTCTACGTGGTAACAATTGCTGGCGTCTGGATTTTAACTGCTATGATAGTAATTCCCCTTCGGCTGATACGTCTCTACTTGAAAGTGCAACAACAGTGGCAATTGTTATATTTTGTGTACTTATTGCGGTCATATTGTTGCCTTTGCCTTATTGTTATATATGTTTCTCACACCTCCATTGCTTTAAAATTTTGGTGTGGAACCCGTCCTCCGTCCGATGGTGCTGCCAATAGACAAAGAAAAGTGACTGTCACATTATTCATAATGACCATTGTATCTTTGCTGCTGTGGTTACCATATGTTGTATACACTTTTGTTTCTTTTTTTGTTCTGGGTAGGTTTTCTATATCCGGACATATTTACGCTTGAAATTATCTTTTTCGCTTCTATACCACACAAACTCGCTTGTTAATCCCATTTTTTACTCAATCAGAATGCCAGAGTTATTGGTATTATTTAAACGTCGACAAAGACAAAATGTTGCAGCTATTCCTCTTCATGCCCGTTAACACCAAAAAGGAATTCCCGGGACGTCCGCACATTTTCATCGATTCAGTGAAACACCAACAAAATGGTCCCCCGCGCGACTGCCTCAAAGCAAACAATTCCAAATGCAGAAGATTGTTATTGCGACTGTTGAATTTCCTCTTGAAACACAGGCACTGAATAAAAGTTTGCGGAGCTCTACGGACACCAAAATTAAGCGTGTAATTGGACTAAAAATAACTTTGGTACAATTCACATGTCCCAACAAGAGCCATAATAGGACTTGGTACCTTTTATTCTCTCTTGGTAACACTTAATTGTAAGTTCATAATGATGACTAGTCAAAAACAAGAGGGAGGTGGGAGAAATGACCCTTCAAATAAGGAAGAAGAGACAAAATAAGTTTTGTTAAGTTTAATTATTAACTTCAATTACTTAAGACATTTTTTTGTGGTTGTTGTACCTGGCCACAAGTTTTGCCTCTTTGAGCTAAGTAATTGCTGCGGTATGTGGGAATGAAGTTTTAGCAATGATGGAGAGGTTGTACCTATTAGGCTAGCTATGGTCAAACTATACTGGATAGCTTTTGTGTCGCCACGAAAATCATACCGAACGGTGATTTCGACGCGATTTCAATGACGGAGCGAAACTGCGTCACGCCGATCTCTAAAGTAGAAAGTCACGCATTGGATACATTAGGCGTTTATACTTTGCCGGACAACTTGTCGTGTCGGCTTACTTTTGACTGCTTTTGTTTGCCATCTTTTTATGTATTATCTAGCAATTCTATTGAGATGAAAAAGTCCGGGCACGTTTTTGAAGCTGTTTAAATCACTTACAGCAAGTGTTTTAAACATTAAATCCACTGTTCAGCTAATCTTTTCTTGGCATTTTTAATCAGTATAAAGTATGCTTCTTAAACAGGGAATTGAATTTCCGAGTTCCAAAAACTTTCAATTTTCAAGGAAGCAAGGCTAAGTTTAAACTCCTTTTTTTCGATCACGAGTTTAACTTGCATGAGAACAACAAATCATTTTCGTCCAAATCATTTCGCTTTGAAACAGAGGCTTGAAGCAACTCGGAAATAGCCAATTAATCTTGTACATTTGCATTCAGAATTAGTTGTTATCAAAGCACTTGTTGTTATACACGGTTTCAGTGTAAATTACGTCTTTTTTTTTCTACTTTCTGAAACACTACTACGAATGTAGACTGGAAAACAGTCGGGTTTTTTTTTCATAATTTGTTTTGCAAAGACGCGAAGGGCCGGAGTGAGATTTTCGCGAAAAGCGCGCGAGCCTCACACGCCCTTAGGCACAATCTCACTCTCCGTTTTCACACTCTCGCTCCAAACTTTTGGTTTGACCGCTCACGCGCGCGTTCTTAACCTCGGCAAAAATACGAGCTGTTTTGCCGTCTAATAAGTATGTGGCCATTGATAAAATATAAGAGAGTATGTATAATGAAGGCAAGATCATGTTGTTTTGTATACCTTAACATCTCCTTTATAGGGCTTGTTAACTGTTGCTAGACTTTCTAAAATGTCTGTGTCAGTAAAGTAAACCAATTTAGAGTATTCAATAAACATACTATTTAAACATGGTTTTACCAGTGGTGTTTTCCGTGATCATGACTTTTTAATAATAGCTTAGGTCACTGGAAAAGGAGAGAATATTACGAAATGGGAATAAGACACTTACACTGTAGTATGGCAAACTTGTCAGGTAACTCTCAAAAGCCCGTAATTTTTTGTCAATTCTGAGACTGTTACGCCTTTACTGTCATGAAAGATATTATTCATCGTTGTGTGGTGTATAAAGGGTTCGTTTTTATCGTTTGTCTTACGATTATGAAAGGGATATACGCCATGACGAACTCAACTCTCAGCCGTTTCTGAACACGCCAATAATACCGGGCATTATCCTCTTTGGGATGACGTTAAGTTTATTGACCGAGACCCTCACTGGTACTCTGACTCGTGTTTCGTAGGATCACTGCAGTTCACTGAGGGAACAGTATCTTCCCCTAACAATGCCAACACTTCCTCGGATCGAAGCCCAGCAACAACGTAACCTTAATTGAAATTAAAGTTCTCCGCTGACCAGTTATCGGTTTTCAATTGATCGTAGGATGGGGTCCATTTTTCCAGTTTACTTCTCGCTTGTTAATATAGCGAATGCTGAATTATTTTAAAAAGACGTTTCTTAAAAGAATCCTCGAGAACTTCGCTTTAGGCGTTGGCTAAATCTGCATATTATTTGCTTACCGTGTTTGAAGGGAAAAAGCGCTGGAATGGGATTAAGAGAATTGTTTTCAATGCATATATCAGTCTTAATCTAGCCTAACCATTTTCTTTCATTATTTTCATGTAGGAAAGATGGAAGTGCGACTTTATTATAACCGAGGAAAATTCTAATCCCCTAAGTTAAATACAGTCATTTTTCTTTTGCCTTAATTTCAACAGCATGTTTTACTCAGGACCCCCTCTTGCTTGATCAAAAGATTAAAAATGCTAGTTGGAGAGAATACACCAGTATCTATATAACATTTCAGGAACCTTTCTCTTCAATCTCTGAGCTCGAACTGAGATAAAAAAAAAAAAAAAAAAAAGTCTCCATGATCACCTCCAGCGTTCACTTTCAACGGTTTTAAACATGTTAAAAAGACTCAGTTAAAATTGTGCATCACTTTAACCACAGACTACCCAATATCAGACATTGAACAGTTCGTAGTAATGAGCATCGAACCACAAAGGAACGGAAATTTCAAACAAACTGAACTATAAGGCTTTGAGTGGAAAAAAATTGACGTTTTGGATTGGTGGTCGCTTATGGGAGGTGATCGCATATGGAGGTTCATCTATAGGTCATGTGTTATCCTACAGGGCTGACCAGTATTTTTTGCCTTAGTTTACACTACGTTGCATAATCCAAACTTATAAGTGCACAATGATACACACAAGGCTGAACAAGAAGCGACCACCATTTTTGATGCGGAACAAAACCGAAACAGGATGTTTCAAACTAAATTTCCTCATCTCATGGATAAATGCTTAAGTGCTATGACGTGTGAAACTCCTTAATTGAGACAAAAGTAGTTATCTTTCTAATCATACAGTCCTAATGCATCGAAAAGTTTAAATGACTTGATGCGTCTGTCGTAGGCTTGGTCCCATTAGCGCGCGCACTTTAAAACCATTCTTTCGTATTCTAGCCGCTTTCGGCGTGACTCAGTTACAACAGAACAGAGCACAGTCAAGAAACGCTTTATTTGTTAATTAAAAAGTAGTTTGCAGTTTATAATTTATATTTCTTTTTACTAGAACGAAAAACAGAAGGAAGCTGCAATTATTTAAATAATATGCGGGTTTTGTTACTATTTAAATGCAGTTTGCGAGTTGTATAAGACTATACTCATTATACACGTTAATATCATAACAATTGTAGCCTGGATGAATAAGTCGTTGTGTCGCTTAAAAAGGAAAAATTGATCGCGCGGCATGTGCAACAAAACAGAGCACAGTGAAGACTTCTCACTATTTGTTAAATAAAGAGCAGTTAATAATTTATATTTGCTTTTGCTAGAACAAAAGAAAAAAGAAATCAGCAATTATTCCGAATAATATTTGAGTCTTTTTAGTATTTAAATGAAGTTTGAATTTTTCATTAAAAGGTGTACTCAGAACACGAGTTCATATGATAATACATGTCAAATTCAAGGTTAAAAATTCACAGTAAGCTAATATGCAAGAACAGTAGAACAACCTTTAGGATTGCTTTCCACTGCCACGTAACTTCAATCTTCTTGCGAACGCGCGTAAAATTTACGTGCCGTCTTACTCATAGAGTAATCAGTCAGAGTTCCGTCAAAACTCTAATGCGAGAAATCGAAACTACAATTTTCAACACATCTTTAAGTCAGTTATCTGTTCGCTGACCTAGACCGGATCAGTAAAATAGCGCTCTAAAACTCTTAACAGTTAGTTAAGGAGTACTTGGAATGCATAAAGGTGTGATCTGGCCTCACAAAAGGGAAAACAACAGAAAGATTCGGCTATTGTTAGTTTACCCCGCCTACTCCACGATGAAGAGTACTGCTGCGCGTGACAAAGACTCCTGTTCAGCATTTTAGAATAACAATAAGCGATATTACAGACTAAGAAGCTTCCACCGACTGTAATTAAATGTCGCAAGAACAATAGTCATTTCTCCCGATGAAAGAGGCGACGCTTTTTAGTTTACTTTAATTAACTTTTACGTTTACGCGCGACCTTCAATACATTGCCTCTTTTTTATTTACGCGCGTAAAATATACGTGTTTACTTAAGTCAATTTTACGCGTCAGCGGAAACCCACCCTATGTACTTTAGGTTTGCTTGGTTACACTGACCGTGAGGAGTCTGCGAACGAGAAAAGAAGAAAAGAAAGTGAGGGGTTGCTATTCTCCTTTCTCTCCCCATTAATACAGGAGAGTGGTGCCTGCAGAGGATCGAGGTCACACTCTACCGGACGAATTTTCGACCGGCTGAAAAATTGGACCGGACACTTTGTTCATACGGGACTTTGAACTGCTAGACGTCTGATTTCTTTGTACCGTTAAGGTAGTTTCATGTAAAAAGAAAACCCAAACGTGTAAATTTCAACTGGTGGAAAAATCGTCCGACGCACCTTGTGAACATAATTCTCCAATTATTTTGGGACTTTCATTACTGGCCGCTTAATCATGAGGTTAAACTTAACTCAAAAAAATATGCTATGGGGCTAATTAATAGACTATTAAGGCTGCAACTGTCACAACTGTTTAGAATATTAACTCAAGCGTCACGTTCACTCTTGCTATTAAAAGGGTGAGAAATTAAGGAAAGGACACCATTTACTGGGAGTACATACGAAACTTGATTTGAACCTTTTTCACTGAAAGTTTATCCTTATGATTCAAAAACGTTTACGTTGAACAAAGAAACCCTTGACGTCAGTCCAGGGAATGAATCCGTTGCAGACTTGAGCAAAAAATTTTCAGCTCTCTGCTTCCTTCAAGATATCCTTCAACGCAACCAAGCAGCTCAGTATTTGTTGGAAAGGTAAGCGCTAAGTTGTTGTAAGAAAGAAACAACGATAAGCCTTTAAAACAATTCCTGTCCTCGCATGATCGCGAAGTCATCTTGGTAATAGTCACCGCCGCACAGTTAAACCTCACTGAATTTTGTCTTTCTTTTAAAAAGAAGCTTAAATTCGCCATACCTTGCAGAAAGAGGTTTTAAGACGCTATAGTTTTTATTTTGTGTGTTCTTTTGTAACTAGAAATTTGAAAAATATCTTCATCTTTTTAGGTTTTGAATAATACTAGATCGGTGAGCGTTTAAAAATTCAACAAAGGATAAGCAAGAAAATACCAAGTAACAACCCAAACATATGCGATGGAACAAAACAGCAAAGGATGCTGACCACATGTTTTGAAAAATATATGTTTCGTTTGCTTCAAAGTCCCTATCCTTTAACGGGAAACTGACTTAAAAAAAGTGATTGTGGTTACAAACCGATAAACGGTTACAGGAAGCTAACAGAAAGCAGCTGTTAGTAAGAATGGGTAGCACAGGTAGCACTCGCCTGAGACAGTTAGGGCGTAAATAATGGCCACCCGCGATGAACAGGAAAGCGCGCACATCCCTAAATTTCGCTAAACCTCTCAGCACAGGCTGAGAGGCTGTAATAAAAGATTTTGTTCCTTCTACGTACTGGAGTCATCAAAAAGGAAGTTCATATTGACAACAAGTTTATCTCAGCGACAATTTTTCTGAAAGGTTTAGCGAAATAAAAAAAAATGTATCTTGTTTACACTATGAGAGGTCTAAAAAAAACAGGACTACCGTTCACCGTTTGGTGAATCGTTGCACGTTGCAGTGGGCAGAAGGGTTGTAGTAGCGAACTTATTTATCGGACTTCGTATACCAAAGAAGCTTAGATGAAGTTTCTTCAATCATTGGGCTTTTTTTAATATTCATTCAAAGATATTTTCGAGGTACGATAACTTGGAAGTTGATTAACTTTTATTGGCACAATTAGTGTGCGATACGATACAGTCTCTTTGTGAATATTTAATGACTTATTCAAGTTTAATGGAGGAAATATTATTGAAACGTACCCCGGGGGTGGGGGGAGGGAGTACTCCCTACAATGGCCCGGATACGGGGAGGCTCCGCCCAGAAGGAATACTTTATTTGGTCTTCATGTATATAAAAGAGTGGGGATTTACTAGCTGAAGTATATGAAAAAGTGGGGAAATCTATCATTTCGGTCTGTAAAAAAGGCCCGAAGGGTTAACAAATGCATTTTATAGCTGTGAAAAAGTGAAAAAAAGCAAAAACAAAAAACGTTCTTGTTTGTGATTTATTCATAGTTTAAAGGACATTGGATCAGAACAGCAGTTAAAAATGTATGCAAAGTTCCAAACTAGGTATGTGATAGGGGTACTTTTTCTGTCATAATTAAATGGTATACAAAAGGGTAAGGGGTTGGACCTCGGGGCGGAGCCTTCCGGTATAAACCGGCCTTTCTTGAGTACTCCCCCCTTCCCAGTGAAATAAGCTTTCTACCAGGTGATCCATTACTTCTTAGTGACTTGCAGTTCAATGAGCGCTAACAATAACAGCTAAAATTCACACATATTTTTTTGTCCTCAGTTTTCAGTCAACTTATTCATCATACTCTCCCCTTAACCACTGCTTTCGATTTTTTCTTCGCACAGGTAAAAGCAAGGGGTTTATTTCAGTGTTAACAAAAGTATCAAGAAATTAAAGTTAAGGTGTGCACTCTATTGAAGAATTGTTGTCAATGTATAATCTCCATTCTTGATATTTAAGGAGTCGACTTCAGTCCTCTTAGTCCACCTTCTAATTAACTTCCTTTTTTCAACTAACCAAACTTTATTCGATTTCTTTCTGAAGGGAGGAGAAAAGAGAATTAAAAGAAAACAATGAGCTCCATAACGGTCTCTTCAGCGGAGTGCAGCACATGGTATGCTGTATTCCTTACTATAGCTTTTTGCTGTGGTTGCAGTGAACCTCCTATCAATCATCCTTTTTGCAAAGAACAGTAATCTTCGCACTCGTGCCATGTACTTGGTTATAAACTTGACCGTGGTTGATATGTTTGTTGGACTAAGTGCCATTTTCGCTCCAGTATTACTTTTCCTCCTCTACGGTTGCGAAGCTGGAAATATAATTTTGATCAGGCCGGAATTGCCACTTATTTTGGTTGTGCTTTCAGTGACAGAGGGGGGACTCCCTCTCACCTCTGTAGCAGGTATTGCAGTAATTTCTTTAGATAGGATGCATGCGACGTTTCGTCCATTCAGGCATCGCAACATCAAAACATGGGCCTTCGGGGTAACAATTGCGGGCGTCTGGATTTTAACTGCGATGATAGTAATTCTCTATCCGTTAATAAGTCTCTATGGGAACTTGCAACAACAGTGGCAATTGGTATTTCCTTCGTACTTATTGCTCTCATATTGCTGCCTTTGCCTTATTGTTATCTGTGTTTCTTACACCTCCATTGCTTTAAAATTTTGGTGTGGAACCCGTCCTCCGTCCCGTAGTGCGGCCAATAGACAAAGAAAAGTGACTGTCACATTATTCATAATGACCATTGTATCTTTGCTGCTGTGGTTACCATATGTTGTACATACTTTTGTTCTACGTTCTGTTCTAGTTAGATTTTCTTTCCTGACACATTTACGCTTGAGATTATCTTTTTCTCTTCTATATCACACAAACTCGCTTGTTAATCCCATTATTTACACAATCAGAATGCCAGAGTTCAGAAGAGCTCTCCTGATATTATTTAAACGTCGACAAAGGCAAAATGCTGCTATTCCTCTTCAAGCCCGTTAATTTACCTTGTCTAAAACTTTATTGTAAGTTCAAATGATTACCAGTCAACTATGTCAACTATTGCTGTTTTGTTGCATGAAACAAAATCTCTTGAAAATAGTAGTTCAATGCATAGTGTTATTACTAACTTTAGATCGATAGAGCAATTTTCCTATAACCTCGAAAAATGGTTTCGGCTAAGTGTTCGTTATTTGTTTTATCAAAGATCAAAACATGGGCTCTTCGTTTTCCCGCTCAAGAAAACCCTAATATGCAGAAGACATTGTTCGATTGGCCAATCGTGTTGCAGTATGTTTTCAAAGCGAAGTATCAATTGATTTCTGGAAAGGTCTCGGGCATGAAGGTTTTAATTTTACCCGAACGTTTCCTTAACCAACCAAAAGCCATTCCTGTTTGTATCCGTTCGATAAACCATTCAAATCGCTCTATTTCCTTTCGTTTGTTGTTCTGTTTCGTTCTCGTGTGTTCATTTCAAGGTCATACGAAAATCGCTCTAAAAAGACTGTAAATACATATAAAAAAACCTGTTTTTCATTTAAAGGGGCTACCTCACGCTATTTGATAATATCTTTTTAAAACAGATAAACAGTCTCTTGACATCAATTGTTAAGGTCCAGTCTTGTTTTAACTTTTTTACATTACATGACATTTAAGCGTTGAAAACGTTTCCTGTTGCCTTTGTAAAGGGTTGGCAAGGATGAATATGGATCGACTTGAAAAAGTTGAGCCAACATTTTCAAGTTTTAATGCTATCCAAAAAAAATTATTATTATTATTATTATTATTATTATTATTATTATTATCATTATTATTATTATTACTATTATATCTTGTTCATAACTCTACGGGAGCAAAGATAAACCTAAAACAGCAATGTCCTCGTACTAGCTCCTTTAATCAATTAAAAAAACCATTACATATTAACTCCTTAATCAGTTCAGTAGGCATGCTTATTGTCTAATGAACTTGAGGAATTGTCCAATGGAAATGACACTTTCCGCGAGCAATTTTTTTTCCTCCTTTACGATTATCATTAAACTGCTGAAATTTCTTTCGCTTGGAGAGCCCTATTGCGAAGGCAGATAGACGCTTTTAAAAACTGTGTAACCCGGGGAGAGGGAGGGAGCTCCGTACAATGCACTACACGGGGTACCATTTTCAGGCTTCAGGCATGCATAGATTAGCTAGTATTTCATATTTAAAGGATAGTGCATTTACAACAGTTAAAAGGGATGCAGCGTTTATTAGGTATGTGAAAGGCATATCATTTCCCAGTAAGGGGTACCTTTTCTGTCAAAAATGGTATCTAAAAGCTGGTAAAGGGTTGGACCATGGGGCGGACCCTAACTTTGTTGAGTAGCCCCCCTCTCCCCCCTCCCATGGGGCTGTGTACTTGGGTTGTTCAGTCTATTTGCATAGTATTTGACCAATGTAGCCTTTGTTATTTTTACAGCTTTTTCCTTTTTCAATGCATTATTAAGAATCCTATTGAAATAAAACACTAAGGGACGTTTTTGCAGTTGTTCAAATCACTCACAGCGCGTTCTTTGAACATTACATAAACTAGAGTAAAACCAGCGACTAAGAACTCGGTTTTTAAGTTAGGTCTCCTCTATACAAGAACGTGTTTAGCCTAAAATTTGAAACAGGACCTTATTTTGCTAAAAATCCATAAAATAAATCTGTGCCGTTGTGCAAGTAAAACAAGTCAACATTTAGGGTCCTCTTTGGAGACATAGAAGCCTTATAGCTCCAACTGCAATGTCATGGTAGGCGGGTTTTACAAAAGGAATGACTGGATACAATGTATTTTTTCTTCAGAAAATGAGAACCTTTTAATGAATGTTATTAGTCGCGGGTTTTACTGTATTTAGCTAATTCATCTTTTCGTAATTGATGTTTTCAATCAAGATAAAATATGCGTTATCAACAGGCAATTTCCGAGTTCCACAAACCCTCACTTTCCGAGCAAAGCTAAGTGCAAATCCTTTTTGTGATAATAAGTTTCATTTGCATGGGAGTAGAAAAAAGTCATTTTTGTCACAGTCATTTCGCTTAAAAACGTACAGAAGCTTGGGGTGACTCAGAGATAGCCTGTTAATATTATACATTTAGATCTTTAGAATTAGTTGTTATACACGATTTTATAGTGTATCTTTTCTTCTTTTACTTTGTGAAACACTACTTCGTATGTAAACTGCAAAACAGTCGGTTTTTTCCCTCATAATCGGTAATACAAAGGCCCAAAGGGCAGGCTTGAGATTTTCGCGCGAAGCGCGGGAGCCTCACACGCTCGTGGGTCCAGTATCACTCGCCCTTTTCCACCTTCCCACCTTTCGATTAACCGCTCGCGCGCGCGTCCTTAACAAAAGCAAAAAGTCGGGCTGTTTTACAGTTTAATACGTTTGTGATCATTGATAAAATATAACAGTGTGTAAAAAGAAACCAATGAAGCCAAGTTCAGTACACCTTAACTTCTGCTTTATACTAGGCTTGTTATTTGTTCCTAAGTCAATAAAGTTAATCAGTTTAAGACTATTCAATAAATTTACTATTTGAACCTGATTTTCCCCGTGTTTTATCTGTGACTCTAATAGGGAAGGAAGAAACTATATTAAAATGGGAATGAGATACTTAATATGGGAAATGTGTCAGCTGTCAACCCTCGGACGTACAAGGGTGAGGGGGAGGGGGGGGGGGGGGTTAGGTTGCTACCTTTACGTAAGGTTTTCTAATTTTTTTCCTAGGCGATAGAACATGAACTCCTGAGGTTTTCTGTACCTGTTCGTTTATCCCTCACCCGCGTTTTGAGGCAAGTTTAGTGATGGTCAGTTACTATAGATACGAGGTATGACGTTATAAGTAGCAGATGGTCAAGCCATTTTCCCGTAAAGCCTGGTTTCCATATAATCGTCCGGATCGTCCTGATCGCCCCAGCAATTTCAAAAAATTTAGAGAGCATCCGGACGTCGACTAGGGCGCCTCAACGACAAGAGACTCGGCCGTGGACGTCAGCGATGTCTCTGAGTCAGACAATAGAATTTTTGCGCGTGTTTCGCAAACAAGCCAAACATAATGATGCAGATGATGGATTTTAAACGGAGAGCCAACCTCAAGTCTTGCTATCTTCCTTTTCTCTCGATTTTACGACGTCCACAAGCAAGAAGAGTTCCACGAAGACATAGTATCACGTGAAGAATTTGACTTTCTCTAGTTTCAAATAGCGTCAATACGCGATGCGAACACTTTTGTATTATTTTTTTACTTCAGCGGCGTCCAGGCTGAATTTATTCTCTATAACCAGAATAGTAGTGATGATTTCTGGGATAGCCTTCGATAGTTCTGATCGTCTCAGTCGTCTGAGAGCGTTTCCATATGATCATTTCAAAATTTACACGATCATCCCCATCGTTCGGATAGAACTCAACTCTATCCAAGCGATCGAGGTCGTCTCAGTCGTCTGGGTCGTTTGTGATCGTCCGGGTAGCGTTTCCACATAATCGTTCCGATCGTCTGAACAATATTTGAGATGACTGGGGGAAGATCGGGACGATCAGGACGATCCATGGAAACGAGGCTTAGGCGGCCATTTTCCGTGGGGTGCTGCTGCGGACGCTGTCAGGGTTTACGAGATAGATTATATCTTTGGTTTTTAAACTCCTGTTTCGCCTGTGACATTTTGTCTGAATCTTGTATTTTTAATAATATATCAACGACAGATCGCTTTTTGTCACTTAAATTTATATCAGTTTCAGTGTTTTTTTGTCTCTTTTTTTGCACATACACGTCCGATCACACTTCAAAATGTAGGTACATCATTCTGAGAATTGTATTTTCCATTTAAACCGTTTAAGTCATTTTACGTTTTTAAAGAGAATACAAAATGATGTTGACTTGTTGGGTAGAGCTACTGTATAGTCGCACTGAAGAGCACCTGAAACAAAGGATGACAAAAATGGCGGCGGTCAGAGCGAGCGGTTCAACCTTAGTCTGCGTAGCAGGCGCTTGGAAGTAATGGGTACCAAAAAGACTGAGCGCGAGGGAGGCACGCAAGGGAAGAGGGAGCCCTGTCCCCTCGCATGTCTACCTCGCGCGGCCCGTTTTTTCTTTACTTCCAAGCGTCCGCTACGCAGGCTAGTTCAACCCTAAGTAATAAAATATTAAAAAATGCATAACATGAGAAAATTTGATAACATTACGGAAAAAAAATAACAGTCACGTCTACAACATTTTTTGAACTGAAACATAACGAGAAACAAAGGTGGTAACAAACCCCCTATGAAGTCTGAACTACGTGGCGACACTAGCCCGCGTAGCAGGCGTTTTCGTGCGGGAACGAGGAACGAGAGTCAAAGACCGCGCGAAAAATGGCGCGAGTAAATTCCCGTTCCTCGTTCTTTCCTTGCTCCGAAACCAAACAGAAAAGCTTG
The DNA here is from genome assembly GCF_958299795.1 of Porites lutea. NCBI lineage: Eukaryota > Metazoa > Cnidaria > Anthozoa > Scleractinia > Poritidae > Porites > Porites lutea. The sequence goes on along the minus strand of NC_133203.1, from coordinate 15,079,121 downwards.
CTACGCAGGCTAATGCGACGCGAAATCCACAACTACTTCTTCTTCTTCGGATGGTGGGCTATACTGAGTGTTAGCTCTCAAATTATGACCATCGGTATCAATTACGGTCATTACATGGTGACTATTTTTTATTGGGCTGCCCATTAGGGCAACGTTCAATCAAGAAATACCTCTTGTTCGTGTCGAAAAAAGACCAAATGGCGGACGGAATTCCTAGAAAACTGTTCATGTCCCTTTCCCGCTGGGGCCGATTTTTGCGGGGAGGGGACGCTTCATTTCAGGTCGTCTGGCGAACAGACTTGGAAGTCGATTTGGAACGAACACAAAATTATTTTGTGGAGTTATTGGCCCTATATCTACGCCGAATCATTATCTAAATACAGTATTCGATGGTGTAATTAGCCTGCGCGGGAGCTGCAGAAACAATGCCCTCCCACGGTTCCCACGGAAAAAGCTTTAACTTATTGCAATTTTCTCCCTGCTTGTGTAAAGTCTTTCCTTATAAGAAAGGAATAATCAATATCAAGAGCCATAATAGGACACTGTCCTATTATGATCTCTTGTCAATATGCTATTTGCAAATCGCCCCGTCAAAATTCACTTGAATAGTTAGATGGGCTTTAAATACAATATCCAGATAGAAATAAAACTGAAAGTTAATTTGCTTTGCGAGATTAAGAAACAAAAAATTACTGTTATATAACAGTATTTGAAACATCAAAAGTTGGCCCGTTACGTTTCAAGAGTAGAACGACAGTGAGTTATATAAATAATATTTGCGGTTAGATTAAATAAGTCACGTTTTACTGTCATGCTATATTTTTGTTTCTTGTTTCAAAAGGCTAACTCACCTATTTTTCTTCATTACGGTAGGGGCCGTTTTCAGGGGAGCTCGTTTTTCATCCCTCCCTGGGGAGGGATGAAAAACGAGCTCCCCTATAAACGCCTGCGTGGGAGGGTAATCTCTGAGTTCTAGCTTAAAAACGAGTTGTTGGCAGACCAATGAATCCCCATTACGGGGGTCTTGTTCCTTAACAATTCAGCTGACGAGACAAAATATATTAACGGAAGTGCTTCAGTACTACTACGAAAAATTAGCCTGCGAGCAAGCTTTCCGACGGCCCGGAGGCGCGGCCTACATAAGGGGGGACCGGACTAAGTCTCAAAAAAATGCGTATTGTAACCTTAGAGCATCGCGATTTGCCTTTCTAGCGAGCGATCAACAAAATTACAATTTATTGATCTTGAAGTTTCCTTTATTTTCAAATAAAAGCAGCTTTTCAGTTCGTCTTCTATTAGCTGATTTGCTTTACAACATGTTAAGAATAGGTTCGAAAATTCTTCTCGATTTTTTTGCTTTTGACGGTCAATCCAAAAATGCTTGGTTTTTCAGATCTCAGCGCAATCAGCCAGTTTTAAAAATTCTATAAAAGTTTCCAGTCTAAGGAGGGCATTTAGGGGTCCTCACCCCCCGGAATCTCTCCTTGGATTTTTCACTCACGTTTCCGTGTAAATAGGAACCTTACGATTCGACAACGGCGACGTCTATGAAAACGTCACTGAAACATCGTTTAAACTTTTTCGCGATTATCCCAGTTTACCCTCTTATTTAAAAGAAGAGGATTTTGGCTGGAGCTGAGGAGAGGGGAACGCACCCGAGTTGAGACAGGGGTGGTAGAATTTATCGCCTTGCCGTTCCCGTCCCCAAGTAAACTGAAAATTTGGTCATTTCACGTCGTCGTAGTGATGCAGTGACTGCAAAAAAATGTACAAAAAAGGGTGATCCGGAGGGGTGGGGGTACTGTCATATATGGGCTATATAGACATGTGCCGCTGTGAAGGGTATGGTTTTCAAGCAGTTTACCTCGGGATAGGGTATATAAATCAGAGAGTTTGGGTCTAGAAGAGGGTATCTTTTTCCATTTAAACTGATCAATTGGCTGAAGATTGTAGTCTAGACTAGGGAAACCGGGAATTGCCACTCAAGAATATAAAAAAAATCAAGTCGGTTTTGTTTTGGTTGGACTGTGCTAGTGACCTCAGTTGTTTCTGGAAAACAGCTACTCTAGCATAGGGGGGATTTGGGGAGTTTAGTCTAGTATAGGGTTGCAAAATTCACTTGAACTAGCTCTGGTATATATAGGCTAAGGGCGCCAGGGTCCCAGCGGCACATCCCCACCCAAAAAGTCCTAAAGTACCCCCCCCCCCCCCCCCACCGGGAGCGTGATGCACGTGCAGAGTTGTTGTTTTGCTCATTAAACCTATTGTTTTTTGCCGTTCCCGTTGCCGTCGTCATAGTGGTTTCGTAAGGTCCTTAATGGGAACCGTACGTGTCAGGCTGCGTGCGTGTTGAGTAACTAATCCTGTACTAAAATTACGTTAGAGTTGCAAACCGCCAAGTTCCTCAGTTTCGCTTTTGAAGCATAATTTAGGTGGAATTAGTACTTTATTTTATCGTCGGGTGCGGCGACTAGCAGAAATTAAAAAGCTATCATTCTTCTTAAAAAAGAATTACTTATTTACATCTAACCAACACTGTCCTACTGTCTTAGTCTGCACCTTGAAACTAACGCGTCAGCAAGCGGATCTCGTGACACTCGCGCGTGAGGTCTTAATATATTCCCCAATGGAGAGCTTGATAGCAATGTAATACACTTTACACGGACCGTTCCTTACAGTGACACCTCGTAAAACTAAGCCTTTTTCCCATTAAAACGAAACAAATATACAATTTCCCCTTCTAAAGGGCTTATTTCGTCATAATTGTTAAGAATGTTAGGCTGGGTACATTGCTGTTGTGTAAAATTCTTCAGTTCTACTTTTTTTCATCGAGTTTTCCGTAACGCATAAAATTTCCTACTTGTAGACTTTTGCCAAGCAGCATGTTCTGCCGTTGCATGGAACTATTTTGTTGTGTATTAACTTCTGGGCTCCCTTTCATGAACCTTTGGAGTGGACATTGATCGCGATGAACGTTTGGTACGTTTCCGTTCTCCAAAGGAGGTCAGAAGATGAACTTTCAGACAAACTAAAACAAAGCTAGTCCGGAAAAACAAAATAAACCTTAGTAGTGTCTCAAAATCGGGATAAAATTCTGCTCAATAAAATGCGTTCTTTTTGTGCATGAACGCAAGCCAGGAGTCCTCAGTATTCCTTGGATATTCCTGTTTTGCTGAAGCATCACATCCGGAAGTACGCTTTAGGGGGAATGGGATCGATTTCCGGTGGAATGTGCAATTGGCCTTGTCGTGTCCACAAAATGTCTGCGGTGGAAGCGCGAACGCGAAATAAGTATTAGATTGAACGATATGGATGAATTAGACATGGGCTAACTACAAACAAATATCAATATACGCTTTACAATGGAGCGGGAAACTGACCATGTTCTACCTTTCCTAGATGTTCTAATCAACAACACTGACCCACACCAAAGTGCAACCACCGTTTACCGGAAAAAGACTTTCACAGGTCTCCTTACCAGTTATCTGAGTTTTTGCCCCTTTACCTACAAATTGGGGTTAATCAAAACCTTGATTCATAGAACTTTTAAGATAAACAACACTTGGATGGGGTTCCATACTGACCTTCAAAAATTGTCTGTCATTCTGCGGAGGAATCTCTTCCCTGAAAACCTTATCAACAAATATATTTCTAAATATATTCAGACAGCAGTCAAGGGAGGGAAAACACAGCCCTATTCAGGAGTCGAGCCCCAGGAAACGCCTAAGTTCTTCTTTAAAATCCCTTACATTGGGCACTTCTCAGTCACGGCACAGAGGAGTATACGCAAACGTGCTAACCGGTTATGTAAACCTATTGATTTAAGGTTAGTCTTTACTACTTTCAAAGTCAGGAATCTTTTTAATGTGAAAGATGCTGTCCCTGAGGGGCTACGCACGCGTGTGGTCTATAAATTTTCGTGTGCAAGTTGTAATGCTTGTTATGTTGGTGAAACCAGCCGACACTTCTCCACACGAGTGCGCGAGCACTTACTTTCAGACAGGTCTTCGAACGTTTTTAAACATCTGCAGGGTTCAGAGTTTTGTAGAGCATCATGTACACCGGATTGCTTCGAGATCCTAGACTCTGCAGCCACTAAGTACCAAGTGAAGCTTAAGGAATCCATGTTTATAAAATGGGAGAAGCCCGATCTCAACCAGCAGGTGAAGCACATTAACCTGACTCTCTCCCTGTAAAGAACTAAGCGTCACTCATTTAACTTTGTTTTAGCACGCAATATTGACAACGCAATGTAACGAACTTTGTAAGATCGCGCGCGCTTTAAATTCAACGGCGATTTCAAAATATGTAACACTGAAGATGACGGATGTACCGTCGAAACATGTCTGGAAAATTAAAGAAAGTTGTTATGTTTATACGACAAACAAATATCACTTTTTACTTTTTTATTGTATACTTGTTGTATAATCGCCATCTAAAGGGATGTTTCAGGTTAATTTGCCGTCCATCATGGAGCGCTCCTTCGTCCTTGTGATAGTCTTCTTGTCAAGTTTAGGTTAGATCAAGTTGCTTGATGGCGGATTCATTTCAATTTCTGTTAAATTTATTCCTTTGCTTATGCTGATATACATTTGAAACGTTGGATTCTTGAGGACGCTCTCCCATCATGTTTGATCGAGAACGTAGTCTTGATCTTTCTCGTGAAGAAAGCAGAATTTGAGCGCAGCTTCTACTTTTTCAGCGAAAAGGTCGATTTGACTTGATTTCGATGAAAGATGGCAAATATAAGATAATGTACGCATTTCAGCTAAATCTTAATTCGGCAACTTTCATAGATGAAGGATTATCTATTCTTATCTATATGTTTCGTTTGCTTCAAAGTCCCTATCCTTTAACGGAAAACTGACATACTTACAGAAAGCTAACAGAAAGCAGCTGTTAGCAAGAATGGGTAGCACAGGTAGCACTCGCCTGAGACAGTTAGGGCGTAAATAATGGCGATACCCGCGATGAACAGGGAAGCGCGCACATTCCTTACCTAGTTCCCGGCATAGGCTGAGAGGCTGTAATAAAAGATTTTGTTCGTTCTACGTACTGGAGTCATTAAAAAGGAAGTTCACATTGACAAGTTTATCTGAGCGACATTTTTTCTGAAAGGTTTGTGCTCCCTTCAATGGCCTGTACGGGGAGGCTCCGCCCAAAGGAAATACCTTATGGCACCAGATTTTTTTTTCTGTTGTTAAAAATCCTCCGAGCAAGAACAAACCAGCGCAAAAGTTAATTGCAAAATACGTATTCGACTGCTATGAGAAAAGAAGATCATTAGTTCTTTAGGGTAACATTGATTATAGTTTCACTAGTGTGCAATTTGTGTTATGATTTTAAATTATTTGGATAAAGTCGATGTACATAGGGCTGTATAAGACTCCAAATAAATAAAGCATTGTCTTGTCTTGTCTTGTCTATAAAAAGGTGGGCATTTACTAGCTGAAGTATTTGAAAGAGTAGGAAAATCTATCATTTCGGTCTGTAAAAAAGACCCAAAGGGTTAACAAATGCATTTTAAGCTGTGAAAAAGTAAAAAAAAAAAATAACGTTCTCGTTTTGTGATTTATTCATAGTTTAAAAGACACTGGATCAGAACAGCAGTTAAAAATGTATGCAAAGTTCCAAACTAGGTATGTGATAGGGGTACCTTTTCTGTCATAATCAAATGGTGTACAAAAGGGTAAGGGGCTGGATCTCCGGGCGGAGCCTTCCCGCATAAACCTTTCTTGAGTACTCCCCCCTTCCCAGTGAAATAAACTTTCTACCAGGTGATCCATTACTTCTTAGTGACTTGCAGTTCAATGAGCGCTAACAATAACAGCTAAAATTCACATATATTTTTTTATCCTCAGTTTTCAGTCAACTAATTCATCTTACTCTTTCCTCAACCGCTGCTTTTGATTTTTTCTTTAATAGGTGAAAGGCAAGAGTTTGCTTTAGCATTAACGAAGTTATCAAGCAATTAAGGTTAAGGTGAGCTCTCTATCGAAGAATCTTTCTCTAATACAATCTCCATTATTCTTGATATTTAAGAAGTCGACGTCAACTCTCTTAGTTCACCTCCTAACTTCTCTTTTTCAACTAACCAAACTTTATTCGATTTCTTCTTGAAGGGAGGAGAAAAGATAATTAAAAGAAAACAATGTTCTCCAGGAGGATGGCTCTCAAATTGCTGCCTTTGCCTTATTGTTATCTGTGTTTCCTACACCTCCATTGCTTTAAAAGTTTTGTGTGGAACCCGTCCTCCGTCCCACGGTGCAGCCATTAGACAAAGAAAACTGACTGTGACATTATTCATAACGACCCTTGTATCATTGCTGTTGTTGTTACCATATGTTATATATATTTTTGTTTCTTTCAGTGTTATACCCAGCTTAGTGACATTTTTTCGTTTGCTATTATCTTTAACTCTTATATACCACACAAACTCGCTTGTTAATCCCATAATTTACACAATCAGAATTCTAGAGTTCAGAAGAGCTCTCCTGAAATTATTTAAACGTCGACAAAGACAAAATGCTGCTATTGCTCTTGAACGCCGTTAATTTACCTTGTTTAAAACTTTATTGTAACTTCAAATGATGACCAGTCACTATGTCAACTATTAATTGCTCTTTTGTTGCATGAAAAAACCTGTTGAAAATAGTAGTTCAATGCATAGTTTTATTACTAACTTCAGATCGATAGAGAGGTTTTCCTTTGACGGTTTCGGTAAGTGTTCGTTATTTGTTTTATCAAAAAACATCGACTCTTTGTTTTCCCTCATGCATGTGGAGACGGCACTGTTCGATTGGCCAATCGTATTTAAGTATGACGTCAAAGCGAAGTATCGATTGATTTCCGGAAAGTTCTCGGGTATGAAGTTTTTTCCCCCCGAGCATTCGCTTAACCAACCAAAAGCCACGAGTGTTTGTATCCTTTCGACAAACCAATCAAATCGCTCTATTTCCGTTCGCTTGTTGTTTCTGTTTTGTTCGCGTGTTTTCATTTCAAGGTCATATGAAAATCGCTCTAAAAAGACTGTAAATACATAATTATACAGCAGATGTTACTCTTTTAAAGGGGCGACGTCACGCTATTTGCTATCTTTTTTAGAGAGATAAACAGTCTCCTCGCATCATTTGATTCCAAAAAATAATGGTCCAGCTCAGTTTTAACTTTTTTAGATTATATGACATATTTAGGCTTTGAAAACGTTTCCTGTTGTTGTTGCAAAGGGTTGGCAAGGATGAGCCAACGTTTTCAAGTTTTAACGCTATCCATGCATAAAAATTATTATGGTTAGTCGGCTCCCTGACGAAATTTGTTTGATATCTTCTTTATAACTCTACAGGAACATTTTTGTGTATGGCTAAAGGCACTAAGTAATGAGCTGGTCAGCAAAGATTTGACCTAAAACAGCAATATTCCCATGTCATGGCTCCTTTAACTGATTAAAAAACCCATTAAATATTAACTCGTTAATATTCGTGATCAGTAGGCATATCGTTCAATGACCGCTTGAGGAAATGTCCAATGGAATTGACACTTTCCTTGAGCATTTCTTTTCCCTCCTGTACGATTATCATCAAACTGCTGAAATTTCTGGTATTTGGAGAGCCGTATTGCGTAGCCAAATAGACGCCTATTAAACCGTGTTATCCGGGAGAGATACTCCCTACAATGCCCTATTTTCAGGGTTTAGAAATATAACTGTATATAAACTCATGTAAACATTTCTTTTCGTAACACATGTAAATATTTTTGCCCCATTGTAATTTTTATTATTGTATGTTAATTTGTTATCATTGTAGGTTACGAGAGAATAGCCCCTTAAAGAGGAGTCGTAATAAAGTGTATGTCATGTTATGTTATGTTAAAGGGTAGGGATTTCACTAACAGGGCTAACAGACATACTTTATGGCTTGGAAATGATCTTGAAGACATCCTAGTTTGGCGGTTAATTCATGTTTAAAAGATAATGTATTTACAGCAGTTACAGGGATGCAGCTTTAACTAGGTTATGTGAGAGAATTAGTTGTTATCAAAGCTCTGGTTGTTATAACGGTTTCACTGTAAATTACGCCTTTTAATTTTTACTTTCTGAAGCACTTTTACGCATATATGTCAGGACTGCAAATAGTCGCTTTTATTTTTTTCGTAATCGGTTTTGGAAAGACGCGAGGGGCCGCCATGACATTTTCGCGACAAGCGGCGTGCGAGCCTCACACGCCCGTAGGCCTAGTCTCACCCTTCGTTTTCACCCTCTCGCTCCAGACTTTTCGTTTGACCGCGCGCGTTCTTCACAGTTCTCTCTTCACAGTCCCCTACGTTTTTTTGAGATTGTCAGGATCGAGCGCTTACCGGTACGGACGGCCCATCTCGATTTCATATGTACCCAGGAGGTACATATGAACTTCAAGATAGTCAAGATGGCCGCCCGTAACCTTAAGCGCTCGATCCTGATGATCGACGCGCGTACGCCACCTCTATAAGCTATATGTCATGCCAGCAAAGTGTTATCCATATAAATATTCTCCTGAACCGTTTTAAGAGTGCGCTAAAGCGCTTCCTAAAATCCATTAGTTGTCCATATGTTATGTTATGTTATTCAAAGTAGACAGACTGCAAGTTATATTAGTTGCTAAAAAATATATATCTAGGTGTCGCAACTGTTCATCAGTAGGATGCCTAAAATGCGTGCAATTCCACAGTTGGTTTCGGCTCCGTTAAATCCTATACCGATTGCAGAACATTTTAAGAGGAGCCACCCACCATGTGAGCACAGTCACGGACAACACATATAAGTGAGGAAAACAACGCAAAGTAAAATTAAGACGTCAAATAACGAAGTAAATACACGTCAATTGAATAAATAAACAAATAATGCGCGCGCTCAAAATAAAATTGTACGCGCACACGTACCGAGATACAACTGAAATACAAAACTAAACAATAAATAAGTAATTAAAGGATACGATGGTGCAATTCAAGCCTGGATTGCTAATCTCATCACCCGCAGGGCTGCACCATACTTCTCGACGATAAGACCATGGCGACTGAAGAATTTATTAAATGATTTCTGAAGTAGATTGGTTTCAAAGCCTTGCTGTCTGAGACGTTATGAAAGTCCACGAAGTCTATTTATGAAGTCAACTTTGGACGTGCAAATTCTAGCATATCTCACCAGTTGAGACATATAAACACCGTAAGCTGGATTGACGGGAATGTTGCTGTCCTTATGTTATGTTATGTTATGTTATGTTATGACTACTGTAAACAGTCTACATGTAAGAGAATCGAAGACAGTCTTGGATTCTAAATTCCACTCCTTGGAATCCGGATCACCAGATACTGGATTCCAGATTCCCAGTGTCAGTGGAAGTTGGGTTCAAGATTCCAGTCGTTATTGGGATTCCGGATTTCTTGAGCTGTATTCCGGATTCTACTAACAAGAAAAAATTTCCTGGATTCTGGAAACTCTGTTAGACCTTTTATGGGGCGATCATACACTCTGAGTCATTCTCAAGAAAAGTTTCCGTTACCTTGTGACATAAATAGATGTGACCAAATTGCAGTAATAATAATAAAAAAGAAAGTTGCATCTACGACATTTTTATAACTGAAGCATCAGGTGATTTCAATGGGGGTAACAAACGCGCTATGAAAGTCTTAACTATATGAGTGACACGAAATCCACAACTTCTTGATACACTCGGACGCGTTATGGGCTATATCTAGCCTTTAAGAAAGAAAACATCAACATCGGAATCAAGTATGGTCGTCACACGGTGGCAGTTTTTTCCTTATCTAGTCAGCTAACAAAACAAAATATATTAACGAAAATGCTTACTAAAGAAAACATCTCAGATCATCCGGCCAAGCAATTTCATACTGTAGCTACTGCTCTCGAGCTTCTTTTGGCGATTTGTCCTCCCCCCTTCAGGCAAGCAAAATTGTTCTTTATTTATCCAAAAGTTTACTTTATATTTAAAAAAAGCAGCTTTTCAATTCGTCTTCTATTCCCCGACTTGTTTAAACAACACAAGTGTTAAGTAAAAGTTTGAAAATTCTTCTCTTCTTCTATTTTATTTACTGTTTTATCCACCCATTGTATACTATTTTCGAACCAGAAAACGCATGACCTTACAATTCAGCGTAATCAACCATTTTAAAACATTTTATAAAAGTTTTAAATCTGTTGAGTGCATTTTGAGGGGATTCATCCCCCGATACTCCCCTGGATTCGCTAATGAAAATTGCGTACGTGTGAATGACGCGGTGTGAAATAAAACTTAGCCTCATATAAACGGACAACAAAAAAATAGGATTCAAATGGAACTGAAACTTCATAAAAAGAAAGTAAATGACACCTGTAGACAATATTTACATTTTATTGATGACCTTTACCGCTTTTAGTTCATTTTTCTGATCTGAGTTTTATTTCCCATACAAACTCTTTATTCCCTATACAGATTCTTATATTAGGCTGCGTCCACCTGCTTTAGTCCGCCAAAGTTGATTCACTTGACTTTTGAGCTCGGCGTGTTATTGAAAGCCGTAATAATCTTGCCAATGGTCCGTTTCACTGACACCTGTGCGTCCACGGTTGCTACAATTGTGTTTTTTAGTAATAAAAAATTATAATAAAGTTCAGTTAAAACGCGCACTCTGATTAGTTTGAAAAGGGAAGGATGCTTTATGAGTGTATTAAACACAGAGGTAAGCTGTCACACTGCGTTTTGGAAATTAGAAATTAATTATAAAATAACTAAGATAGGACGCGCGCTCTGATTTGCCGAGAGGCGTGTTTGCATGAGAGTATGTAAACATGGTTGTGACATCAAGATGTTTTACTTTTCGCGCGCTAATCACGCAAGCACGAATTTGAAAAAGGTTTTGAGTTGAAAACCTCGACAAGTTTACTTTATTCACCCATTTCCTCGTCGGCTGAAACTTGGAGAATCTTTAGAAACATGCTATGTCCATTTTTTTTTTTTCGCTTGAACTGACATTTTAAGCGAAAATAAGGACTAATTACGCTTACAAGCTTCGTGTACATGCAAGACTTCGCGACTAGTAAGACTTTTTCTTTTAATCAGTACTCTAAACAAGAAAGTTTTGCTTTTTTTCGCGGGAAAGTTATTTTATAAAAGCAATAGAAAGCTTTTTTCCTGTGTTTGCATATCCTGATATAAACACTCGAGGGGTTGGGAGAATTCTCGACAGTTATGCAAACCCTCGACTTCGTCTCGGGTTTGCGTAACTGTCTCGAATTCTCCCAACCCCTCTCGTGCTTAGATCAGGCTATGTAAACACGGAAAACGTTTTCTTTTGCTTAGACCTCTAATTAATCGTGGGGAATTAAACTGATTATTTATCATAAAACAAATAAAGAAGCCTTGGCTGTGCTCTCAGTTTCTGTTGTACGTAGAGCACTCACGAAGTAGATAGAAAAATTTCTTTCTGGCATGGCTCATGTTTAGCATTTGTTAAAGCGTTTGATCACGTGGCTTGTTGCAACAGAACAGAGCACAGTCAAAACTTCTCAGTATTAGAAAGTATTATAAAGAGCACTTAATAATTTATATTTGAGTTTGCCAGAACAAAAGAAAAAAAGGAACCAGCAATTATTCCGAATAATATGTGAGTCTTTTTAGCATTTAAATGAAGTTTGCAAGGTTTCACAAAAAGGTACTCAGTACACGAGTTCATACGATAATACATGTCAGAGTCCAAATGAATAAATCGTTGTGTCGCTCAAAAAGGGAGGGAGTATTAACTTTAACCGTAGCACTGTTTTTCTTTAACGCGTACAAATTCAAGGTTTCACAGTAAGCTAATATGCAAGAACAGTTGAACAACCAAAATTTATTTTCACCGCCACGTAATTTCAATGTGTTGCGAACTCGCGTAAAATTTACGTGCCTAAATAAAAAAAGAAGCGACGCTTTTTAATTTACTTTAACTTTTACGTTTACGCGCGACCTTCAATACATTGTCTCTATAATTTTATTTACGGGCGTAAAATATTCGTGTGTACTTACGTCAATTTTACCAAAGCCGTAGCTAGCGGGGGGAGGAGGGGGGGGGGGGGGGCAAGGGGGGCAGGTGCCCCCCTGGACCTGTTGACGCAGACACGTTAAGTCTGTGGATGCAGTTGTTTTCTTTAGACTCAGTTATTTTGATTATAGCGACTTGCAATTGTTTGCCATTTTCAGGTTCGAGGTCGATTTTTCGGAGACATATTTCATGGCAAGTGCTAAAAATAGCGTTTCGGAGCCTCAAAACTTGAAAATTTTCTGGGAAAGGACACCCCGAGACCCGCTGAAACCCACCTTATAGAGGTTTGCTTTGTTACATTGACCGTGAGGTCAGTCTGCGAACGAGAAAAGGAGGAAAGAAAGTGGGGGACTGTACATGTTACTCTCCTTTCTCTCCCCATTACAACAGGAGAGTGATACCTGCAGAGGAGATCTCACAGTACCGGACGAATTTTCCACCGCCTGAAAAATTTGACCGAACACTTTGTTCATACGGGACTTTGAACTGCTAGAGGTCTGATTTCTTTGTACGGTTAAGGTAGTTCCGTGTGAACAGAAAACCTTAACGCATAAACTTCAACCGGTCGAAAAATCGTGCAGTGCCTTGTGAACATAATTCTACAATTATTTTGGGACTTTAATCATGAGGTTAAACTTAACTAAAAAAAATACAGGGCTAATTAATAGACTATTACAGCTGCAACTGTCAGAACTGTTTAGAACATTAACTCAAGCGTCACGTTCACTCTTGCTCTTAAAAGGGTCAGAAATTAAGGAAAGGGAACCATATCATTTACCGGGAGTACATACGAAACTTGATTTGAACCGTTTTCACTGAAAGTTTATCCTTATTAATTATGATTCAAAACGTTTATGTTGAATAAAGAAATCCTTGACGTCAGTCCAGGGAATAAATCCGTTGCAAACTTAAGCAAAAAAATTTCAACTATCTGATTCCTTCAAGACAACCAACCCGCTCAGTATTTGTTGGAAAGGTAAGCGCTATGTTAGAAGTTGTTTTGACAAAAAAACAACGATAAGCCTTTAAAACAATTCCTCTCCTCGCATGATCGCGAAGTCATCTTGCTAATAGTCACCGCTGCACAGTTAAACCTCGGTGAATTTTGTCTTTCTTTTAAAGAGAAAATCTTAGTACATTGATACCTTGCAAAAAGGAAGAGTTTAAAAGATACAGCCGGTTTTAATTTGATTTTCTGTGTTCTTTCGTAACTAAAAATTTCAAAAATATCTTCATCTTTTTAGATTCTGAATAATACTAGATCGTTGAGTGTTTAAAAGTTCAACAAAGCATAAGTAAGAAGATACCAAGTAACAACCCAAACATTTGCAATGGAACAAAACAACAAAGGATGTTGACCACACGTTTTGAAGGATATATGTTTTGTTTGCTCCAAAACCCCTACCCTTAAAACTGACATAAAAGAGTAATTGTGGTTAACAAACTATAAACGGTTACAGGAAGCGAACAGAAGGCAGCTGTTAGCAAGAATGGGTAACACAGGTAGCACTCACCTGAGACAGTTAGGGCGTAAATAATGGGGATACTCGCGATGAACAGGAAAGTGCGCACATCCCTTACTTAGTTCCCGACACAGGCTGAGAGGCTGTAATGAAAGATTTTTTTTTTTTGTTGCCTCCTGTACGATTATTATCAAACTGCGGAAAACTCTTTAATTTGGAGAGCCGTATTGCTGAGGCAGATAGACGCCTATTAGGAGCGGATGTCAGTAAATATCGACCAGAGGTCTACAAAAGTGAAAAATCGAAAATCCTCAAAAAAATTCACAAAGTAGCACTAGGTAAGCTATTAACATAAACGTAATTTTTACTTCAATCCGATAATTATTTTCCACGTACGGGGGCTTATTGGTTTCGCGGCTCTCGGACCGGGTTTTCCAGGCCCAAGACCATGTGTCGCAAAAAAATCGTTTTAAAATTCAAATCCATTGTAATGCGGACAACAAATAACTTATTCAGAAGAGTACTTAATTGCACACATTCTAAGTGGTGATTTACTCAGTTTGAACGAAAGTGTAATATTTTGGAGATTTTTCATTATTTTCAATATTTTGAACGTTTTCGTTCAATGAAAAAATGGCAAATTTCAAAGCCCAAAATCGTCGACTGGTACCTCGATTTCAATATCGAGTCTTATACCACGTTAAAGAGCGTTATCTCTTCTTTCAAAATCTGTTTTCAAAACTACGGGCAATCTAAAAGAAAATGTTTCAGGCCAAAAAAAACAAGTAGTACTTTTCTGAAATTTGAGCTTTCCAGACTCAGCGGGTCGATGCTAAAAACTCAGAAAAATGCAATAAGAAATCAGTTTGAGCAACAGTGATTTAACGTTATCAGCTATCAGAAACCAACACGTGTTTATCGAGCGATCTGATAAAATTTAAAGCCGTTTTCCAACAAGAAAAGCAGAGTTTAGCCATCTTCTGCTACCAAACGCACGAGTGACGTAAGGTTGTCAAAGGGCAAAGCACAATAATAAACTTCAAAAAGCACATCGTTTCTGCGTCCAGGAATTATACTTTAGCGGACAGAACAATGCCTACGAGTGTATGTTTCATACCTTAGCATGGGTTTCCTAGATACTGGAAATAAAAAACATCAAGGACAGCATCGGCGAGAGCATCTTCGGCTGCTCTCAAACGACGGAGATTGCGTTACTTTTCACAGATTGACCGCTTACCACCTGTTTTTGGGCTCGCATTTCGACGGAACGCTTGCCTCGAGAGGCACGTGGCACGGATCTGAGCTCTTCTTCACGAGACATTGAGCTGAATTTATCGGAAATATGCCACCACCACTAACAACATGAGCTTTTTTCGGGTATTTGTCGTTTTTTATGCGAAAAGTTCGGGTAAGCAGATTCTCGCAAAAACCACTTGGCTTAAAAAATGTGTTTAAAAGCCCACCCTGGATTTGAAGCAAAAAGTATGTCCTCGAAATAAGCTAAAAATACCCAATTCACGCGGTGAAAAAAAATGGATGATTATGGAAGGATTATCGGATTCTTGCCTAACCTGAGGGATTTCCCGTGATGTAGGATTAGGGCTAGGAAAAAAGCCCGTAACCTGCTCCTGTCGTTGTGAATTTCCTCAAGATCAAAAATTTCAGTAAGAACCGAAAACAACAGCTTAAAGGAGGTGCACACACCTTGAACTAGCCAGGGAAAAGGGGCTTCTGATTGAGCTAAACTGTCATTGATGCACGGTGCAATTAGGTAGACCTGTTACTATCCCCCGCGCAACCACATGGGGAGTACTTTGACGCGGTCCTGTCGGGGACTTTCGGGGGTAGGGGGCGGGGCAAATCGAAAATAACTTCTCTCTTCACCTTGTGACTGCGGACTCCGTACCTTTGGAAAGGCCCTTTTGAAACATGTCCTGGCAACATGCAGGGCATCACGAAATTAACGTCAACACCTTGAATCAACTCCATGAACAGGGAGAGGCGATAAGTCCCATCTTAAAAGATGCTTGATGTCTAGACGTGAATGGTCTGTCCACAGTCATTTTTCATTTTGTATTTCGGGACCATTTGACAGTGTACGAGTGAACCGGAGCGCAGTAACGAGCCCTAACCCCACCCCATTGCCCTTGCGGTCAATAAATCATCGCGTTTTTCATTATTTTAATGCGCGTTCGAGAACCTCCAAAGGGAATATTGAGGGTCTTTGTACAGTTTCAGTTTATTTTACCGATAAAAAAGAATAAAACAAAGCAAAAGACAAGTATACAGAAACACGCATAAGCAATGTGGTGAGGAAGGCCAAAAAGAAACCATAAGGCTTAAGTCATCCCCTTTTCTTTCGCTTAGCGTAATAGGTTTCCTGGTTTTGGGTGGGTCGGTCGGTGGGGTGAAAAAAAAATCACAAGAAATCTGAGAACGGGAGGCCTGAAACACCAGCATCATTGCCGTGGAGACTGAAAACAACAAGACATGGTCACCAAATCGACACAAACTCAATATGGCGGAAAATTTGATGGTCAATTTCATAAAAAAAGGCCCAAAAAGGGTAAAAAGCAAAGAGGATACACCACCGAACGTTTTATGCCTCGAAATGATGTTATAATGCTAATTTTTTTAGATTAAAAGAATTAATCTAAGTCTAAAAAAATAAACCTTGTCGTTTCTTTTCCTTGCTTTTTTAAAAAATGCCAAAAAGACTGGGTCTTTTGGACGACACTAAACGAAGAAAAAATTAATATAGGATTAAGCTCCCTTAAAGGACAGGATCGAACGTATACTGAGTAACTAAATGATACAAAATTTGATCAAAATTAAATGAAAGGCTTAGAGCCTAGGCGCTGTCTTATAACGAAACGGTAAACAAGAAGTGCTGCCTCTCATTTAAGGTGGCTGAACACAGTTTAGGCAGTTTGTGAGTATGTCATTTGTCAAATCATGGCAAGAAAAAGGTTGCAGCTCACAAGCTGAAACTTGACAATTGAAAAATATACTGATGAAAGATTTTGATTGACAGGTAAAATTTGACGTTTTCGCAGTTTACATGGCAACATGAACGACTGAATACAACTTTAAATTTTCACTTTTACTCAGTTTACATAAAATTCGCTCATTAGATTGTCCTATAAACTTACACACAGCTTATTATAATTAATCATTACCATTTGAAACTTATTTGACCAAATTTTAACAGACGGATTTTTAGATAATGAATAATATAATGGTACTGTAATTATTAAATGCGTCACAAAATTCGTCTGAAAGTTCTTATTATTTAAAATACGATAACAGTAAAAATTCTGCCAAGTATCACAAAAATTTAATGAGTAAATTTTGTGAAATCGTCTTCTGTGTACCATTGCTTTTTCGCCGCCATGTTTGTTTGTCTAATTTAAAACACCCGCCGTCACGCGAGTTGCCGCTGACCGCTCGCAAAACTGTGTTCAGCCACCTTAAAAGAGACGTGAAATACTGGTTGGACCACATCCCGAACTCCCGCGAAAACCACAAGAGAGGAACGCTCAGGGCTAAGGAGGCTAAACAGGGGCGTAGCGAAATCGCCGATAACATCGTTGACCTAGCGAGGGAAATTGAAAGCTCCACTGACGCCCAAGTAATAATATCAGAGCTGGTCACAAGATCGGACCTCTCAGCTAGCGGCGATGTTGATGCTGTCAATAAAAGGCTTCGAAAATTCTGCAATCAGCGTCAGTGGCACTTCAAACGCCACGATGACATTCACTCTACGGACCTAAACAGAGGAGGACTTCATCTTGGTGAGACAGGTATTGCCAAAATGTATAACAACTTCGCGAATAAATTAGATGAATGTAATTGACCTATTCGCCGTTGGTTTAATTC